>NW_011475885.1:190671-206439 GCF_000754665.1 Bison bison bison
ACAGTATTAACTGTGATATCAGGGTCTGCTATCACTAGGATGTCAGAAAAACATTGAGACTGGATCTGTAAGAGGCAAGTATCCCTGAACAACATTAAGAGCCCCTTGGCCCCCACTTCTTTTTTTCTTTTTTTGACCCTACAGCACGTGGGATCATAGTTCCCTGACCAGGGATCAAACCCAGCCTCTGCAGTGGAACAAGTGGTGCATTTTCAGCAAAGCTGCTTTGCCAGGCCTTCTGTTGTGAACCTCAAGGGCTGTAGCAAGGGCCATGCCATGGTGGGAGGAGTGGGGGACCTTGTCAAAATGCAGATTCTGACTGTGGTCTGGGACAGGCCTGAGGGTCTACATTTCTCACCAGCACCAGGCGATGCTGGTCCATGGACCTGGACTGGAATGTCAGCATTACTCAGGGAGACTGTAGACGGTGGGAAGAAACAGAAACTAGCTCATTCAGTCCAGGAGTCACAGTCCGGAAGGGAGCCTGTGACGCCCACACCAGCCTAGTCTCTGGGGAATCAAGGCCATGGGAGAGTTCCACAGGACTGGGTACAGTGAGAAAGATGTAATTCCTCACCAGGGAGTTGGGGGGTCTTAGGTAACCCAAACCCAAAAATGCCAATTCCAGCCCTCCCAGGCTCATAGCAGGCTCTGCCAGTACAGCCAGGTGGGGCGCTACAGTGCAAAATTCAAGGAGGTGCCCACTCTCCAGGTCATGCAAGCACATACACATTAAGACTTCCTTGGTTTTGCATCCTGGAGTTCTCACTCACCTCTCCCTAGTCCAGCCCTGCTAGGGCAGAGACCAGTCACTCTGTGGTTTCCCTCTTTGATGTTCCATCTGGGACTGCCAGCTTGACACACTTTTATGCATTAAGAAAAGCAGATAACCAAAGGAAAAGGAGGAAGACCCAACCCAGGACCTGGAATGTAGTAATTCTTCTTCAGTTCGCTTGCTGAAAGAGAGTGTCTGACTCTTTGTGACCCCATGGACTGCAGCACTGGAGGCTTCCCTATCCATCACCAATTCCTGGAGCTTGTTCAAACTCATGAAGTCAGTGATGCCATTCAACCATCTCATCCTCTGTTGTACCCTTTTCCTGCCTTCAGTCTTTCCCCTGCATCAGGGTCTTTTCTAATGAGTCAGTTCTTCACATCAGGTGGCCAAAGTATTGGAGCTTCAGCTTCAGCATCAGTCCTTCCAATGAATATTCAGGACTGAATTACTTTAGGGTTGACTGGTTTGATCTCCTTGCAGTCCAAGGGACTCTCAAGAGTCTTCTCCAACACCACAGTTCAAAAGCATCAATTCTTTGGTGCTCAACTTTATGGTCCAACTCTCACATCCATATATGACTACTGGAAAAGCCATAGGTTTGACTAGATGGACCTTTGTTGGCAACGTAATGTCTCTGCTTTTTAATACCCTGTCTAGGTTTGTCACAGCTTTTCTTCAAGGAGCAAGCATCTTTTAATTTTTGGCTGAAGTCACCATCTGCAGTGATTTTGGAGTCCAAAAAAGTAAATTCTGTCACTGTTTCCATTGTTTCCCCATCTATTTGCCATGAAGTGATGGGACCAGATGCCATGATCTTAGTTTTTTTTAATATTGAGTTTTAAGCCAGCTTTTCACTCTCTTCTTTCACCTCCATCAAGAAGCTCTTTAGTTGCTCTTCACTTTCTCCATAAGGGTGGTGTCATCTGCATATCTGAGATTATTGATATTTCTCCCTGCAATCTTGATTCCAGTTTGTGGTTCATCTAGCCCAGCGTTTCTCATGATGTACTCTGCATATAAGTTAAATAAGCAGGGTGACAATATACAGCCTTGACGTACCCCTTTCCCAATTTGGAACCAGTCTGTTGTTCCATGTCTGGTTCTAACTGTTGTTTCTTGACCTGCATACAGATTTCTCAGGAGGCAGGTAAGGTGGTCTGGTATTCCCATCTCTTTAAGAATTTTCCACAGTTTGTTGTGATCCACACAGTCAAGGGCTTTAGCGTAGTCAATGAAGGAGAAATAGATGTTTTTCTGGAATTCTCTTGCTTTTTCTATGACCCAGTGGATGTTGGCAATTTGATCTCTGATTCCTCTGCCTTTTCTAAATCCAGCATGAACATATGGAATTTCTCAGTTCACGTTCTGTTGAAGCCTAGCTTGGAGGATTTTGAGCATTACTTTGCTAGCATGTGAAATGAGTGTAATTGTGCAGTAGTTTGAACATTTTTGGCATTGCCTTTCTTTGGGATTGGAACTAACCTTTTCTAGTCCTGTGGCCACTGCTGAGTTTGCCAAATTTGCTGGCATATAGTGTGCAGCACTTTCACAGCAGCGTATTTTAGGGTTTGAAATAGCTCAGCTGGAATCCCACCTCCACTAGCTCTGTTCATAGTGATGCTTCCTAAGGCCCACTTGACTTCGCGGCCAGGATGTCTGGCTCTAGGTGAGTGATCACACCATCGTGGTTATCTGGGTCATTAAGATCTTTTTTGTATAGTTCTTCTGTGTATTCTTGCCACCTCTTAATATCTTCTGTTTCTGTTTGGTCCCTACTGTTTCTGTCCTATATTGTGCTCATCTTTGAATGAAATGTTCCCTTGGTATCTCTAATTTTCTTGAAGAGATCTCTAGTCTTTCCCATTCTATTGTTTTCCTCTATTTCTTTGCACTTATTACTTAGGAAGACTTTTTTTTTTTTTAATCTCTACTTGCTTTTCTTTGAAACTCTGCATTCAGATGGATATCTTTCCTTTTCTCCTTTGCCTTTAGCTTCTCTTCTTTTCTCAGCTATTTGTAAGGCCTCCTCAGACAATCATTTTACCTTTTTGTGCTCAGTAAATGTTTTGTTCAATGAATCATTGACTCTTGTCACTCAATGGAAAGGACCTTTTATTATCTAATAGCAGTTCTCTTCTACCTGAGAGCAGGGGCTGTTTTGCCTCATCTTTGCACTCTCTGTGTTCCTGGAATATAATGGGAGTCGACAGAAGTCTGTTGATTTTGCCAGAAGCAAAATTCATTCGCCTTGAAGGTAAAGTCGGTAGTTGGTTACAAGGTAGCAAAAGAGGGACCTTCTTCAAAATATTTCCCTTGCTCTTTCTGAAATTCCTGTGTTGATAATGTGTTCCTTTGACTTACCTTTTTCCTTATCCACCTATCTTACTTTATTTTTATCCTTATTGTGGCTATTAATTTAATATGTCAAATTCCAGAACTTATCCTCTGTTAAAGGCATTTCAGCTGTCGAGGCAGGAAGGTTTGCAGGCTTTTTGTTTTGTTTTAATATTTATTTATTTTTATTTATTTGGCTGTGCCGGGTCTTAGTTGCAGTGTCTTTAGTTTCCCCACCAGGGACTGAACCCAAGCCCCATGCATTGGGAGCACAGAGTCTTAGCCACTGGACCATCAAGGAAGTCTCAGGAAGGCTTGGTTTCGTTTAGGGTGGGGATGGGCTTTCCAGGTGGCACAGTGGTAAAGAACCCACCTGCCAATGCAAGAGACAAAAGAGACGTGGTTTTGATCCCTGGGTCGGGAAGATCCCCTGGAGTAGGAGGTGGCAACCCACTGCAGTATTTTTGCCTGGAAAATTCCATGGACAGAAAAGCCTGGTGAGCTGGGTAGTCCAGGGGGCTGCAAAGAATAGGACACAACCGAGCGCGCGTGCACGCATGAAGGGCAGGGTTACAGGGGTGCCTTTACCACCACAGCAGCCCTGAGTGGTTCTGTTTTCCCTGAATGGAATTTGTTTTTAATTGAGGTAGCACCAGCATAGTTTATTGACAATGTTGTGTTCGTTTCTGCTGTACAGCGAAGTGATTTATTAGACACACATATGTATTTTTTTTCATATTCTTATCCATTGTGGTTTATTATAGGCTATTGAATGTAGTTCCCTGTGCTATGCAGTAGGGCCTTGTTGTTTAGCTTATTTTATATATATGGTAGTTTGTATATGCTAATCCCAAACTCCTAAACTGCACCCCACCCCCACCCTCGCCATGGTCTTATTTTTTTTTTTTTTTTCCATCTTACTTTAAAATAGTATGCCATAGGGAAGGGAAAGGATTAAATCAACCAAAAACAAAACTTTGCCTTCATTATATTTTTGCCTTGGGAATTCTGATGAATCGGGCAAACTGTCTCCTGTGGGCACTCTTCAAATCACAGCCTGTTTTTATACAGCCTGAGAGCTAAGAATGGCTTTTAAATTTTTAAATGATTGAAAAAAGCTTGAAAGAAGAATAAAAGTTCATGACATATGAAAATTATGTAAAATTCAAATGTCAGCAATTTTAAGTAAAGGTTTACTGGGACACGACGACGTTCCTTAAGTTCTGTGACGTCTGTGACTGTTTTGTGCTACAATGATGGAGCTGAGTGGCTGTGACAGAGACTTACAGGTCCACAAAGTCTAAACTATTTACTATTTAGAAGAAGTTTGTTGACTCCATGCTCTCAAAGGAGGCTGTTTCTACTCCTACACTTAATCCTATCAGCTTGTTCCAGTATTTTGTTTTTACAAAATATGTAAATGTACAAATATATCTGTATCACTAGATATAATCTAATTTTAGTGAGGAACCAACACTCATTTTAGAAGCTACATAGATTACCAGAAAGTTATGTGTAAGTAGAAATCTTATAAATAGACTCATGGTTTAAATTTATTTTTTTAATTAAAAAAATTTTTTAATAATAATAATTTTTATTTATTTGTTTTTGGCTGTGCTGGGTCCTTTTGGCTGTGTGGACTTTTCTCTAGTTGCGGTGAGCAAGGGCTACTCTACAGTTGCGGCTTCTCATTGTTGTGGCTGCTCTTGTTGCAGAGCACGGGCTCTGGGGAGCGTAGGCTTCAACAGTTGCAGCACATGGGCTCAGGAGTTGCAGCTCGTGAGCTCTAGAGCACAGGCTCAATAGCTGTGGTGCACAGGCTTAGTTGCTCCACCACATGTGGGATCTTCCAGGGCTAGGGATGGTACCCTTATCTCCTGCATTGGCAGGTAGATTCTTTACCACTGAACCACCGAGGAAGCCTGGTTTAAGTGGGTTTTATACTTCTACTTTGGAGAAGGCAATGGCACCCCACTCCAGTACTCTTGCTTGGAAAATCCCATGGATGGAGGAGCCTGGTAGGCTGCAGTCCATGGGGTCACGAAGAGTTGGACACGACTGAAGCGACTTAGCAGCAGCAGCAGCAGCAGCAGCATACTTCTACTTTAAATGGTTATTTAGGTGTAGAGAGAAGAAAACGTCCTGTGTCTGAGTTTCGGTGTCAGGTTGATCTGAGGCAGGCACTGCCTTACCGCTGAGGCACCTCCTCTTCATCGTGTCTTTTTGCTGCTCATAATTCTTGGAGCTTAGGCCACCGGCGCTGGTTGCACTCCTCTCAGCTCCCTGGAGGCAGACTGCTTGAATTATGCTCCTACAGGAGAGGGACAATTTTTCTCAGGGTGGAGGAGAAAGTGATTTATTCCATGTACTGCCAACAACATGCCTGAGAAATCACCTGTCTGCAATGAAATTGTTTCTGTAACTGCAAAGAGCGGGGTGGGCAGGAACAGGCAAGGATAGGAATTCCAGAATTGGTGTCCCTTGTCCCCTGCCTCCCACCCCCCCTCCAGGTTAGCAGTCGGAATGAGGTTGTCTGGCCCCACATCCTCACACAGACTCTCTCCACAAACTTACGGTTTTGCAGCTGGTTGCCTGAAGGAATGTGAACTTGGGCTGAGTTGGTTGCAATGGGATTTTCAAGTGTGACCTTACCTCCCAGTCGGGAAAGTTGATGAAGCCTGATCCCAGCCTGAAACCTGTGATTTCCCCAGGCTCTCGGGAATCCTGTGTGTTCCTGGATTTGCCTTGGGGATTTTGTTGCTCTCAGCAGTGTTGAGTCTTAAAGCTCCATTTTCCCTTCGCATCTCAGTGCCCTATGAGAATTCGCAGGCCACTAGCAGCACAGGAGCCTTCTAGCCAGGCTCTGGATTGTTGGTAAGCAACTTGAAACCCAACTCCACCTTCAGGGTTTCAACTGAGGGAAGTTAATAGAAGGCTTTCACTCTGCCTTTTCTGGTGAATTTTTCCATCTCCCATTTTTGTAGTGTCATGCTTCCCCGATGGTTCAGAGGGTGAAGAATCTGCCTGCAATGCTGGAGGTGCAGGAGACGCAGTTTCAATCCTTGGGTCAGGAAGATCCCCTGGAGAAGAAAATGGCAACTCGCTGCAGTATTCTTGCCTGGGAAATCCCATGGACAGAGGAGCCTGGCAGGCTACAGTCCATGGAGTCGCAAAGGGTTGGACACAACTGAATGACTGAGCATGCACACACCTTTAAACAAAGAATCCCCAGTCTTTTCTTTGTGTAAAGAAATTTTGCCATTGCCCAGAATCATAAAACCAAGCAGTGACCACACTCACAACACTTCTGACACCACACGTGTGGATTCTTCACTACAACAAGCTGTTTGGCACCAGCCAAGTGGCCTACAATTCAGTTCAGTTCTGACACAGTCCACTTGGAGTTAGCATCAGATCTCGAAGGTTAAGGGCTCAGTCCCCCCAAAGGGAGACGGTTTATGTATACATAGAGCAGATTCATTATGTTATGCAGTAGACGCTAATGCAACATTGTAAAGCAACTATTCTGTAACAAAAATTAATTAGTAAAAAAATTAAAATGCAAAAATAATTTTTTTAAAGACTCAGCTCCACAAGACTGCTCCCACTTCAGGTGGTAGTCCCAAGTCCCAGGCTGTCACCTGTACTTCTGACCCCCACTGGCTACACATCAGATTTCCTTTGACCCCTCTTTAGGTTAAAATATTTGCTAGGATGGCTCACAGAACTCAGGATTATTGTAAAGGACACAATAAAGATTAAATGGTTAAAATGATTAATTAAATGATTAAAGCCAGATGAAGAGATACAGAGGGTGAGGTCCAGAAGAGTCCCGAGTACAGGAGTTCTGTGCCTGTGGAGTGGCAACATGCCACTATCCCAGCATGTCAATGCCCATCTCAGAGCTTCCCGAACCTGGTCCTACTGGGATTTTTATGGAGGCTTCACCAATGGCAACCCACTCCAGTGTTCTTGCCTGGAGAATCCCAGGGACGGGGGAGCCTGGTGGGCTGCCATCTATGGGGTTGCACAGAGTCGGACACAACTGAAGCGACTTAGTAGCAGCAGCAGCAGCACCGTATAGGTATGTGTGTGCTCGGTCGTGCCTGCTCTTTGCCATCTCATGGACTGTAGCCTGCCAGGCTCCTCTGTCCATGGGATTTTCCAGGCAAGAATACTGGAGTGGATTGTCATTTCCTCCTCCAAGTGATCTGCTCTACCCCGGGATCAAACCTGCATCTCTTGTGTCTCCTGCATTGGCAGGCAGATTCTTTACCACTGGGCTACCTGGGAAGCCAGGTCAATTATTAACTCCATTTTCAGCCCCAGAGAATGGGGGGTTGGGGCTGAAAGTTCTAAGATTCTGATCATGGCTTGGTCCTTCTGGTGACAAATCCTTATCGAGAATTTGACCACAGGGCACCTCATTAGAACAAATGACACTCCTATCACTTAGGAAATTAAAAGGTCTTGGAAGCTATATGTTAGGAACTAGAGTCAAAGACTTAAGTATTAGAAAATTTCCCTAGGACCTCTATTTTTCAAGAGTTTTAGGAATTCTTTGTCAGGAATCAGGTATAGACATATATATGTATTTATTATTTCACAGAGGGAAACCTAATATTACAGATATGGAACTGAAGACCAAATTGTTGGAGCAAATTGCCCAAGATTCTGCAGCTCAGGGGCAGCAGGGTTCACATTATAATGGAGGGTCCCTGAGCTCTTACCCAGATGACTTCCCAGCACACCACACTGTCTTCCCTTGGCTAGTGGAGGTGGGTGGCAGACAGAACCATGAAGGCAGATTATTAATGGATAGGATTAGGACATTAAAAAAGAGTGAGAGGAACTACTCTATGCCAGAGGAAGAACCATCTTTGCTGCAGCTATCAATATTTATTTATATTGCAGAAAGTACAAAAACACAACTTTAAGACATATGCCCTAGACTCTACTATCATGCTGCCAACCCTAGGCTACCACTGGGTCCTCAGACTTTGCACAGGTTCTCTTATTCAATGCTTGCAATAACTGTATAAACAGGTAATGTTATCCCCATTTTAATTGAAAAAATCGAGGCTCAGAAAGCACACAAAGTTGGCAAGTACTAGAGCTGGGGTTGGAATACGGGGCTGACTGTATTGGAGTCAAATATATGACTGTATATGGAGCAAAGTTCAAGTTGTTTTTTACCCTTTTCTGCCACTTCTCTGCTGAGAATGCTAATAAGCTTCAGGGAGGAAAGGAGGGGCCCAGTGGGAGTGGCTGGTTTGAGGATGGGCCAGGCAAGGTTCCAAGGCCTTCTAATGGATGGCCTACCTGAGCTTCAGGGAACCCTGGGTTGAGCTGTAACTGGAATGATAGTCCAAGAGAGGAGGCGAACTTCCCCCCAGATGGGGAAAGCTGAGCCCCTGCCCCCAGAGCGTGGTCCATGGCTTTACAAGAGGATTGGGCTGATGGCTCCAGTCCATGCTGACCCAGAAGACAGAACCAGCCTTGTAATTAGTTCCTCTGGTTTACCTGACATCAGTGATGGTTATTCATAGTTCAGGGGGTGCCAACTTTCCATTCCCCAACCAGCAGCACAACTTTAAATGGACTTTCACATGTAAAGTTCAGTGAGCAGACACCTGCCCACTAGGGCCACATTACAATTGCCATGGACCCTGGATACTCTTGCTTTTGTGGGCTCCTTCCTTCTTAAAAAAATGATTAAATTTTATTTTATGTCTGTATTGGTATGAAGACAAATATTATTATATATTGAAACATTTCCTTCAACCTAAAAATTGTTTGTTTTTTTCCTTCTGATTTTAAAAGAGATTAAAGGACCTCCCTGGTGATCCAGTGGCTAAGACTCTGCACTCCCAATTCAGGTTCAGGTTCTGTTCCTGATCCTACATGCTGCTAAACATGATCCCAACAACTGAGACTCAGCACAGCCAAATAAATTTTTTTTTTTAAAGAAATTAAACATTTTCATGGGCCTCCTAAGCCTCGTGGGCCCTGGACACTGCACCTCCTGTGGTTAACAGAGAAGATGGACCTGTTGCCCACCCTGCCCCCTCTGCTCCGTCCCATCTCTGTGGCCCTGTTTGCTCAAACAAGCCAAGCGTCTGTGTTTACTGAAGGAAATTCACAGTGCAGTGCATTTCTTTCATGAAGAAAGCCAAGTAATAAAAGACAGTCAAAAGGAAAGAAACCCTGAAAAAGCCCAGGACCGGGAGTGGGGAAGACAGGGTCTCAGTTGGGACTTTGTCACTTGATTCCTCCCATTATCCTGTGAAGACAGGGGTATGTTGTTTCAGGGGAACGTTAGAGGTCAGAGGAGACCATGAGGGGGAAACGAAGTTTCATTGAAACCAGAACTTGGACTGATCTAATTAGTTTCTTTTTTTTTTAATTAATTTATTTATTTGGCTGCACTAGGTCTTAGTTGCAACAGGCAGGGTTTTCAGTCTTCATTGCTGCACATGGAATCTTTTTAGTTGCAGCATGTGGGGTCTAGTTCCCTGAGCAAGGATAGAACTGGGGTTCCCTGTGCTGGGAGCATGAAGTCTAAGCCACTGGACCACCAGGGAAGTCCCATGATCTTGTTAGTTTCTAATGGTGGAAAAGGCAAGCAGAAGCTCTGACCTGAGAGATGAGAAGTCCTCATCCAGAAAGTGGCCAGCAGGGGCTCCTGCCCAGGGGCTCTCCAGAAATGAATGCACCAGATAAATGCTTATGAAAGGAGACAGGAAATTCAATGAGCCTGGGGAGTGCAGCCTTCCTGGCAGGTCTGCTCTTTCAGAGAGAAGCAGCCCGACAAGGGAAGGGGAGGGTATGACCCTGGAGAGCTGCCCTGGGTAGGGTGGCCACAGGCAGATTGGAGGATGTGGGATGAGGGATGGTGGACAGGGGGTGAAAGGGTAGTGCTGACCAGAGGGCAGAAAGCTGCGAGGTATGTAAGTGACCTCTGTCCACAGCCCTCAGAACTTATTGTGTCTCCCCTTTGTTGAAGATTCAGTGTGGTTGGATATGTTGTAGGAGACAACGAAGGAGCTAAGTTTGTGACCAGGAATCAGAAGATGCCAGAAGTGAAGTGCAGGCCAGGCCAGTCTTGAGAAGGTCTTTTAGTAACAGGATCTTCTGGCCAGCAGGCCTTGGGAAAACAGGGCCCCTGGCAGACCAGCTATTTCAAAAGCTTGTGAAAACATGTGAGATGAGAAACAAGTTAATGGACCTAAAACACAAGAATAAAAGTATAAAATTGAAAGTAATACATTTTAATGAAACATCTGTAAGATGTAATTATGTTGACTTCATTCATTTTTCAGTTTAGTATTTGTAAGTTCTTTACATTTGAAAAGAAACCTACGGTTTGATTTTCTCACTGTATAGAATTTCCTGTGTATGTATGATAATAGCTCAAAAGTCATAGCCAATCATATAGTCAGTGAATGACGGGTACCTAAATAATTTCAAAAGCAAAATTAGGAAAACCCTTTTATTTTTTTTCACAGCAAAAAATGTTATATTTAATGTGAAATGTGGGTATATACTGATGTGTTTGGTCTAATGTGGAATGTAGACTCTGTAATTAAAAGGCTCAGGGCCTGTTATGGTCTGAAACCAGCCCTGTTCACAGGCCCTGGAACTGGGGTATAGGCTAAGTTGAACCAGATCTCTGAGGAGTGAGATGGGGGCCTTATCTGATGTCAGATAATAATTACATTGGGTGAACTAGAACCTTCAAATTCACAGTCCATCTGCACACAAGTGCTTTCAACCCTGAAGAGCTAGTCAGATGTGTAAGCTTCTATTTTTATCTTTTATATACAATGTGTTATACATTTTTAATCATTTAAAAAATTTGTATATTGTTTACAATTTTGAAAGATTACCCTCCATTTACAAAATGTTGGTTATATTCACCGTGTTGTACAAAACATGTCTCCTTGTAGCCTCACACCCTGTCGTTTGTACCTCTCACTCCCCAGTCCCTGTAGTGCCCCTCCTGCCTCACTGGTGATCTCTGGCTCCCTTGTATCTGTGAGTGTGCTGCTTTTCTGTCCTGTTCATTAGCTTGTTACAGTTCTTAGATTCCACATGTACGTGATAGCACACAGTACTTGTCTTTCACTGTCTCACCCTTAGCATAATCCTCCAAATCTATCCATGTTGCCGCAAACGGCAACATGTCATTCTTTTCTACGTGTGTGTATATGTGCACGTGTGTGTGTGTGTGTATATACCACCACTTCTTTATGCAGATGTATAAACTCTTATATTGCATATATAAAGCTCTCTGGAAGAAATAAGTACCTTACAAGTGAACTGAACTGTTATGTTAGGTCTCCACTAGGGCTAATGTAACTCATGAAGGAGAAAGTGAGCCAGAATGAGCGGGTGATAAATTACTACTTGGTTGGTGGCAGGGATCCTGCCCAGGTCAGGAGGTCCAGGTGTGTTTGCAAGGAGTTGCTGGGGGCCAGTGGCCTGGACTGGCTGGACTTAGCAGTGGTAGGTATCCTGATGGTAGCTGGAATGGACTGTCACCTTCCCCAGCACTCTAATACAGCACTCAATGCCATTTCCCCTCTTTTTGCCCCTTAATGATTTCATTGTAACACTTGAGGAAAAAGAGGAGGGAAAAAAACAGTGCTTCCCAGACTTCTTTCTCCCCCCTCATTTTTTGTCTTTGATGCTCTCCCGGGCTCATGTTATGCCAGGCCCTGTGTTCTTTCCCTGTCCCCACCCTCTCAAGCCAGGTGTCTTTACCTACAAATTTCCTTCATTGAGTTCACAAAAGTGGTCATTAGATACCCCTCAGAAGCCTTGCAGGCTGGGTACAGAGCTGGGAGTGTAGAGAGGGGAGAGGCCAGTTTGAGGGGCCCCAGGGGTAACTGTGGGAGAACCCGGGCCCTCCCTGTCACCCCAGCACCAGGGGCTCTGCGCAGAGTCAGGCTGGAAGTAGCTGTGAGGACACGCTGGCTGTAAAGCCATGCTGTTTGCTCTTCATGGCAGGTGACCTGAGGAAGGCAGTTTACTGGGTCTGTGTGTCTCTCTGTCATGGGCACCAGTGACCAGAAAAGCAGCAACCCGAGCAAAGCGGAGCAGTGGCCCTCTTCCCAGGGCTCCCTCCACCACACCAGGGTCACTTCAGACCCTGAGGTCTAATCATTTTCACAATAATGAACTGGTCTTCTCTAGTACTTCCCTGCACCTTGTGATGCTGGGAACAAGGTGGGGCAGGTGTCAGAACAATGCCCATTTTACAGGTGAGGAAACATTTCGGGGGTGCACTGACTACCCAGTGTTCTGGGACTAGTAATGCATAAGCCTATCAAGGTTGGAACCTCGCTCTTCTGACTCCAAGCTCACTCACAGTGTGTGGGGCTTGGACCAAGAACCCGCAGCAAGTACTGGCTCTCACTAAGCAGCCAATCAGCCATGAGTATGTATTTGAACTAGGAATATGCACACGGTGAATACTTGTGATCCAGAACCAGAATTTCTATCTCAGGCAACTCTCAAGTTTCTTAAAATGCTGACAGCATGTAAAGCCATTACACCATGTAAAAAATTTTGGAAAGATCATTTCTGTTAAAGCAAAATTCAGTTTATTCATTCATTCATGTTATTTATTCACTCAATAAGTGTGTGTGTATGTGTGTGTGTGTGTGTGTGTGTGTATCTCCAATTCTAATAAAGCAATGCTCCATCTCCAATAAAAGCAGGGCAATTTGCCAAAAATCAGTGCCCCCCAAAACCCAATCTACGACATAATCAGTTCACTTGACTTGTCAATTTAATCACTTTGTTAACTGACTCATTTACTCATTTTACCAAACTTACTCATTTTACCAAACTTACTCATTTTAAGAGCTTGAAGAGTGATGTTTTAATAATTAAAATGTTGGCTACACAGAAATAGTAGAAATTAACATTTTTTCCACATGAAACACTAATACTTTTCCAGGCAAAATTCCAACTTTTAACTATATGATAGAATTATTTTGGCTACTTCTGGTTTCTTTACGTGCTTTTGAATGTAAGTGTATATTTCCAAACTTAAAACATTTAAATATTTTTTCATCAGCTTCTCAAAATGGATATAAGCCTTAACTTTTTAGAGGCAGTACAGGGAAATGGCTGCATAGGAAGTTCTGGACCCAGAGCCAGCCGCCCCAGGGTGTCAGCCCAGCTCTGCCTCTTTTTTAGGGTCATCTCACTTGTACATATGTGATGTGATCTCAGCCATGTTATGTACAAACACTATGGGGAAAAAACACATTATGATAATAACAGGGTTATTTCTGGGTGGTAGGATCATGAGTAACTTTACTTGTTTTCCTTATAAATTTGTCAAGGAAAAAAATTAATCAATCATCAAAGAAAGAAACAGAAAGTTTTGTTTGAGTCGACCTGAGAACCATAGCCCAGGAGACAGTGGATACTCTGGGGAACTGCTCTGAAGAGGTAAGGGGAGAGGTCAGTAATGTGCTTTTGATAAAGAGGTACATGCAACCAAGCACACATCTCAGTAGGAGATTGTTGCTAGTCACGAGGAACAGATACCTTAGATGATGTTTGCAGTGCTTTTCTAAGTATGCAAAGGTGTAAGAATCCAGGCTATAAGAAAATTTTCCTTAAAATATCTAACTATCTGAAGGCCTTCTGCCAGATTTCCCAGAGCACATAGTGCGTCATTCCAGATCTTCACCCTGAATTCCCTTCTCAGATATACCAAACTGCAGCAACTGATGATTTGATTCTTGGAGAACTGGATGGCGGGCAACATTCTTTGCAATCCCTTCCCTTTCAGTCTTAATTTCAACTGAAGTTTGGGAGGCATGTAGTGACCAATTTGTCTCACAGTGCTAGACATCCCAGGACAGGCGAGTATTTCATTATTGTGCTATTACTGGACGAGGCCCTGTGAACAGCAGCCCAAAGCCTCTGCACCATCTGTCTGTTATTGTTCAGTACATGGTTCCCTCTTGTTGCTTCTTCCCATACCTAGAGATACACCATTACAATCTTTGATCTATATATGTGTGTGTATACATATACATACACACACATATCTATATATATAGATATATAAAACTTTATTTATGGCTGTGCTGGGGTTTTGTTGCTGTGTGGGGCTTTTCTCTAGTTGTGGTGAGCAGGGGCTACTCCAGTTGCGGTGCATGGACTTCTCACTGAGGTGGCTTCTCTTGCTGTAGACAGGCTTCGGGGAGTGCAGGCTTTAGTAGCCGCACCACCTGGACTCAGTAGTTGTGGTTCCTGGGCTCTAGCACAGGCTCAGTAGTTGTGGCCCACGGGCATAGTTGCTCTGTGGCACGTGGGATCTTGCCAGATCAGGGATCAAATTTGTGTCTCCTGCATTGGCAGGCGGGTTCTTTACTACTGAACCCGCAGGGAAGCCCAATCCTTGATCTTATTGAACTATATCTTTGGCCAATCATTTCAAGTCACCTAATCATTCATTTTACCTGAGGCTCAATCACATATTTGATAATACAAGAAATAATAATCTTGTAAAATAGGCAAAATACAAGTAACATTGATAAGATCATAGGTAAGTATTTAAACTGAGAACTTCCTTTAGCTGGGGCCCAGTATCCCCCCAGGTTGTCTGACCAGTCTGTTCTGCTTTAAGGGATGATGTGTTGACATTGTACATTAAGTTCACCAAAGACGCCTGCACGTACAAGGGGAGTGGGAATTACTGTGACCCCTTACAGGATTGAGAAGGGAATGTTATCTTCTATGCAGTTACAGGACTGGCACCAGAAGGAGAAAAATTGATTTTCATGGTTGAACAGGTATTTCTGCCCTTGGGAAGATCTGGTTAACACATAGTGCAGAGGCACAGTGTACCCTAGAGGGGAAGCACGAGGCCAATGGGCAGAGAAAAATTTTATCTTTCAATTTCTCTCGTCTTAAAATGTGAATTTTATTTCAACACTTTTCTGTATGTTTTAAGATACCTTGTTAATGATTTTAAGTGTTACTACATAAGACGATGGTCAACACCAAAATCAGATTGATTATATTCTTTGCAGCCAAAGATGGAGAAGCTCTATACAGTCAGCAAAAACAAGACCAGGAGCTGACTGTGGCTCAGACCATGAACTCCTTATTGCCAAATTCAGACTGAAATTGAAGAAAGTAGGGAAAACCACTAGACCATTCAGGTATGACCTAAATCAAATCCCTTATGATTATACAGTGGAAGTGAGAAATAGATTTAAGGGCCTAGATCTGATAGATAGAGTGCCTGATGAACTATGGACTGAAGTTCGTGACATTGTACAGGAGACAGGGATCAAGACCATTCCCATGGAAAAGAAATGCAAAAAAGCAAAATGGCTGTCTGGGGAGGCCTTACAAATAGCTGTGAAAAGAAGAGAAGCAAAAAGCAAAGGAGAAAAGGAAAGATATAAGCATCTGAATGCAGAGTTCCGAAGAATAGCAAGAAGAGATAAGAAAGCCTTCCTCAGCAATCAATGCAAAGAAATAGAGGAAAATAACAGAATGGGAAAGACTAGAGATCTCTCCGAGAAAATTAAAGATACCAAGGGAACATTTCATGCAAAGATGGGCTCGATAAAGGACAGAAATGGTATGGACCTAACAGAAGCAGAAGATATTAAGAA
>NW_011475885.1:206817-207687 GCF_000754665.1 Bison bison bison
CCAAAGCCTTTGACTGTGTGGATCACAATAAACTGTGGAAAATTCTGAAAGAGATGGGAATACCAGACCACCTGACCTGCCTCTTGAGAAACCTGTATGCAAGTCAGGAAGCAACAGTTAGAACTGGACATGGAACAACAGACTGGTTCCAAATAGGAAAAGGAGTATGTCAAGGCTGTATATTGTCACCCTGCTTATTTAACTTATATGCAGAGGACATCATGAGAAACGCTGGGCTGGAGGAAGCACAAGCTGGAATCAAGATTGCCAGGAGAAATATCAATAACCTCAGATATGCAGATGACACCACCCTTATGGCAGAAAGTGAAGAGGAACTAAAAAGCCTCATGATGAAAGTGAAAGTGGAGAGTGAAAAAGTTGGCTTAAAGCTCAACATTCAGAAAATGAACATCATGGCCTCCAGTCCCATCACTTCATGGGAAATAGATGGGAAACAGTGTCAGACTTTATTTTTTTGGGCTCCAAAATCACTGCAGATGGTGCTTGTAGCCATGAAATTAAAAGACGCTTACTCCTTGGAAGGAAAGTTATGACCAACCTAGACAGCATATTCAAAAGCAGAGACATTACTTTGCCAACAAAGGTCCGTCTAGTCAAGGATATGGTTTTTCCAGTGGTCATGTATGGATGTGAGAGTTGGACTGTGAAGAAGGCTGAGCACCGAAGAATTGATGCTTTTGAACTGTGGTGTTGGAGAAGACTCTTGATAGTCCCTTAGACTGCAAGGAGATCCAACCAGTGCATTCTGAAGGAGATCAGCCCTGGGGTTTCTTTGGAGGGAATCATGCTGAAGCTGAAACTCCAGTACTTTGGCCACTCATGCGAAGAGTTGACTCATTTGAAAAGACT
>NW_011475885.1:207787-210929 GCF_000754665.1 Bison bison bison
TCAGTTGTGTCCAACTCTGTGCGCCCCCATAAACGGCAGCCCACCAGGCTCCCCGTCCCTGGGATTCTCCAGGCAAGAATACTGGAGTGGGTTGCCATTTCATCCTCCAATGCATGAAAGTGAAAAGTGAAGGTGAAGTTGCTCAGTCGTATCCAACTCGTAGTGATCCTATGGACTGCAGCCTACCAGGCTCCTCTGTCCATGGCATTTTCCAGGCAAGAGTACTGGAGTAGGGTGCCATTGCCTTCTCCGAAGAGGAACTATACTAGAGGGCTTCATATGTGTGGTTTTATTTAGTGCTCACAACAAACACACAAGATAGGCAATATTGTCACCATTCTACAGACAAGGAAATGGAGGCTCCAAAGCATTATTAAGCAACTTGCATGTGGTCTCACACCCCAGAGGAATCTGACTTCCTCATCTGACTTCAAAGTTCATACTAGTGTTACTTCCTCTGGCTTAACCTCAGAGTCCTTCTCTGTTCAGTCTGTGGTATCTACATCTTAAAATACGGAGGAAGGATGGAGTGACATGCTGACGTATGAAAGAGCCCACTACAGTGATACAGCTCTCTACAAAGAACAGTACTAACGAGGAGTGTGTGTTGCTTTCACTATGCTGTTCTAAGACTACGTATGTATCATCTCAGTTCCTTCAGTCATCTCAGTGATTCTGCAAGGCAGGTGGCCATTGTTAGCCCGTTGTACAGAAAAGCAGATCAAGGAACAGAGAGGGTAACAAAGCTCACAGCATTGTACGTGACATTAATGATCTCAGTGAGAGCCTCTCCTCTGTAAATGACTTGCAGGTCATCTTTCCCAGTCTCCCCTGTGAGTTCCTCAGGGAGACACCGCAGAGAAAGGGCAGCACCCTTTCTCTACTAGACATCAAGACAGTCCCCTTGGCTCAGCTGGAGGCAGATGAGGGGTGCGAGGCAGGTCAGATGTCTCGGGGCAGGTATTAGGATCTGCACCTTAAGTGGTGCTTATTGACCTTGCTTTCTAAGAACTGCCGGGGACAAACCCAGACTCCAAGGGCACTGCTGCCACCTGCTGTTCACACGTTCTTCATCCAGGGGCTTGTCCTCTGCCTTCCTGCACCCATGTCTCAAGATCTTCACCCTGTCTTCCCCAGACCCCTTCTACAGCCTGGGTAAGAGAATTTCCACCTTTGCTCAGTTTCAAATGCAGGAAGTGTATGCCCTTAGCAGAAGTAGAAGGGCTCCAGTAAGAGGATGTAGAGATTTTTGTGAGGCGTGCAACCTCGGGACAAGACCTTGTTCCTTTGAGTCTATGTCTTCACCTGCAAAACAAAGATGAGCTTCATGCGACTGTTTTTAAAATGAAATAAGTTTTTTTCCCTCTAAAATCTACCTTCTTATCAGAAAAAAAAAAGTTATATATGTAAAGGACAAGCCAGGATGTGGAACAATTAAACATCCCCGGATGCCTAAAATCAACCTCTGCTTATGTTAATATTTTTAACAATCAATTATTTTTTTACTTAATAAAGCACTTCCCTTTATTATTTTACGACTGATTTTGAATTTATCGAAATTATGCCTCAAGTCATTTCACGTGCATTTTATTGTGTATCTGCACCAGAATACGAAATACTGAAAAGGGTATGAGATTCTTTTTTTTTTTAAGAGAAAAAGTTTTCATCGTTGAAACTGTCTCTCCCATCTGAGACTGTCAGAGTCATTTCCAAGGTTCTGGTTCACAAGATTCACACCATTTCTTTCAGGCAAGGCATCTAGCAAACGGGCAATGAAAAACTGAGAAAACTGGAGGGGGCTTTTTCCACTCACATTCCCCTGGGAACCGACACAAACAGCAAAGCTAAGAGGCCTGGCTCCCTCTCAGCAGCTAAAAACATCACACCAGATTCTGTTTGCCTGAACATTTCTTCCAACTGGGTCTAGATGCTCGCAGTTGGATACCAATTAATTTTCATGTTGCCAATCTAATATTTCTTCTCAGAATATCTGGAATTTGTATAGCTGGTTTAATAGCAAAACTGAAATTCTTGATGGGTGATTTCCAGCCAATATCTGTCAACGATTTCAGGTCTGTCCACTCCACTACACACTACAGGCCTGGCTGTGATGTGCATTCCAGGGGCAGGGCTGGCTACTCTCCTCTTCTAAAAGGAAGTTTGGGTACCAATTATTTCTCTCACCTTCTTGGTGTGGACAGAGTACTAGATGAAGATATTAATACTCTCTGCTGCCTGGATTTCTCCTGTGAGACACAAGTGTTTTGAGTACCTGGGAAAAGCATGTAATGCCCTGTTGGAGAGCCTGATGGCAAGGTGGTTAAGGCAGAGCGTGGGACAGCTGAAGGGAGATGACCTAGGACCTGTGCACCCAGAGCAAGGAGGCATCTTTGGGAGGGAGACGAGGGTTAAGAAGACAGCCTGGTGGAGACTCTGGGAAGAAGAACAAAGGGTGGACCTGGACTTTGATCTTTGACCCTCAGTGATGAAGGAGACTGAAAAGAAAACACTTCCAACTGAGACCCGCAACATAGAAATAAGAAGAATAACTCTTAAGATGGTATTTAAATACAGCTCTTAAGAAGCTGCTCAGTAACCCATACAATAGGTGGTAAAAACAACAGGTTTCCCAGTGGCTCTGTGGTTCATTCGCATGGAGCTCTGGCCCTGCTGACCCACCCTCTGGTCCCTGAATGAGGACTTCCACCTTCTGTCTTTTCACTTGATGCCTGTGTGAGAAAAGATTAATGGTTGCACATTCTGGGTCATATGTCCAGCCTCTGAATACCCTAACACATTTTCAGTATCTGCGTGGGCACTGTGTTTGAATAGGACTGGACCAAGTAATGCTATTTGAATTGTCAGGACTAGAGGAACAAAGAATGGAGATAGGGAATTCCCTAGCAATCCAGTGGTTCAGTTCAGTTCAGTAGCTCAGTCATGTCCGACTTTGCGACCCCCTGGACTGCAGCACGCCAGGCCTCCCTGACCATCACCAACTCACGGAGTTTACCCAAACTCATGTCCACTGAGTTGGTGATGTCATCCAACTATCTCATCCTCTGTCATCCCCTTCTCCTCCTGCCCTCAATCTTTCCCAGGATCAGGGTCTTTTCAAATGAGTCAGCTCTTCACATCAGGT
>NW_011475885.1:211185-211448 GCF_000754665.1 Bison bison bison
GTCTTTTAATTCCATGTCTGCAGTCACCATCTGCAGTGATTTTGGAGCCCCTCAAAATAAAGTCTGACACTGTTTCCCCATCTATTTGCCATGAAGCAATGGGACCAGATGCCATGATCCTAGTTTTCTGAATGTTGAGCTTTAAGCCAACTTTTTCACTCTCCTCTTTTACGTTCCTCAAGAGGCTTTTTAGTTCCTCTTCACTTTCTGCCATAAGGGTGGTGTCATCTGCATATCTGAGGTTATTGATATTTCTCCCAGCA
>NW_011475885.1:211674-213840 GCF_000754665.1 Bison bison bison
TCAAGAGGCAGGTCAGGTAGCCTGGTATTCCCATCTCTTTCAGAATTTTCCACAGTTTATTGTGATCCACACAGTCAAAGGCTTTGGCATAGTCAATAAAACAGAAATAGCTGTTTTTCTGGAACTCTCTTGCTTTTTCGATGATCCAGCGAATGTTGGCAATTTGATCTCTGGTTCCTCTGCCTTTTCTAAATCCAGCTTGAACATCTGGAAGTTCATGGTTCATGTATTGCTGAAGCCTGGCTTGGAGAATTTTGAGCACTACTTTACTAGCATGTGAGATGAGCGAAATTGTGCGGTAGTTTGAACAACAGACTTGTTCCAAATAGGAAAAGGAGTACATCAAGGCTGTATATCGTCACCCTGTTTATTTAACTTATATGCAGAGGACATCATGAGAAACGCTGGGCTGGAAGAAGCACAAGCTGGATTCAAGATTGCTGGGAGAAATATCAATAACCTCAGATATGCAGATGACACCACCCTTACGGCAGAAAGTGAAGAGGAACTAAAAAGCCTCTTGATGAAAGTGAAAGAGGAGAGTGAAAAAGTTGGCTTAAAGCTCAACATTCAGAAAACTAAAAAAAAAAAGAAAACTAAGATCATGGCATCTGGTCCCATCACTTCATGGGAGATAGATGGGGAAACAGTGGAAACAGTGTCAGACTTTTTTTTGGGGGACTCCAAAATCACTGCAGATGGTGATTGTAGCCATGAAATTAAAAGACGCTTACTCCTTGCAAGAAAAGTTATGACCAACCTAGAAAGCATATTGAAAAGCAGAGACATTACTTTGCCAACAAAGGTCCGTCTAGTCAAGGCTATGATTTTTCCTGTGGTCATGTATGGATGTGAGAGTTGGACTGTGAAGAAGGCTGAGCGCCGAAGAATTGATGCTTTTGAATTGTGGTATTGGAGAAGACTCTTGAGAGTCCCTTGGACTGCAAGGAGATCCAACCAATCCATTTTATAGGAGATCAGTCCTGGGTGTTCTTTGTAAGGACTGATGCTAAAGCTGAAACTCCAATACTTTGGCCACCTCATGCGGAGTTGACTCATTGGAAACGACTGATGCTGGGAGGGATTGAGGGCAGGAGGAGAAGGGGACGACAGAGGATGAGATGGCTGGATGGCATCACTGACTTGATGGACGTGAGTCTGGGTGAACTCTGGGAATTGGTGATGGACAGGGAGGCCTGGCGTGCTGCGATTCATGGGGTCACAAAGAGTCGGACACGACTGAGCGACTGAACTGAACTGAACCTGAGCATTCTTTGGCATTGCCTCTCTTTGGGACTGGAATGAAAACTGACCTTTTCCAGTCCTGTGGCCACTGATGAGTTTTCCAAATTTGCTGCCATATTGAGTGCAGCACTTTCACAGTATCATCTTTTAGGATTTGAAATGGCTCAACTGGAATTCCATCACCTCCACTAGCTTTGTTTGTAGTGATGCTTCCTAAGGCCCACTTGACTTTGCATTCCAGGATGTCTGGCTCTAGGTGAGTGATCACACCTTCATGATTATCTTGGTTGTGAAGATCTTTTTTGTACAGTTCTTCTGTGTATTCTTGCCACCTCTTCTTAATATCATCTGTTTCTGTTAGGTCCATACCATTTCTGTCCTTTATCAAGCCCATCTTTGCATGAAATGTTCCCTTGGTATCTCTACTTTCTTGAAGAGATTTCTAGTCTATCCCATTCTGTTGTTTTCCTCTATTTCTTTGCACTAATCTCTGAGGAAGGCTTTCTTATCTCTCCTTGCTATTCTTTGGAACTCTGCATTCAAATGGGTATATCTTTCCTTTCCTCCTTTGCTTTTCGCTTCTCTTCTTCTCTAAGCTATTTGTAAGGCCTCCTCAGACAACCATTTTGCCTTTTTGCATTTTCTTTTTTGGGGGATGGTCTTGATTCCTGTCTCCTGTACAATGTCATGAACCTCCATCCATAGTTGTTCATCAGGGACTCTATCAGATCTAGGCCCTTAAATCTATTTCTCACTTCCACTGTGTAGTCATAAGGGATTTGATTTAGGTCACACCTGAATGGTCTAGTGGTTTTTCCTACTTTCTTCAATTTCAGTCTGAATTTGGCAAGAAGGAGTTCATGATCTGAGCCACAGTCAGCTCTTGGTTTTGCTTTTGCTTACCGTATAGAGCTTCTCCAT
>NW_011475885.1:213940-219026 GCF_000754665.1 Bison bison bison
ATGATCTGAGCCACAGTCAGTTCCCGGTCTTGTTTTTGCTGACTGTATAGAGCTTCTCCATCTTTGGCTACAAAGAATATAATCAATCTGATTTCAATGTCGGCCATCTGGTGATGTCCACGTGTAGAGTCTTCTCTTGTGTTGTTGGAAGAGGGTGTTTGCTATGACCAGTGCCTTCTCTTGGCAAAACTCTATTAGGCTTTGCCCTGCTTCATTCCATATTCAAGGCCAAATTTGCCTGTTACTCCAGGTGTTTCTTGACTTCCTACTTCTGCATTCCAGTCCCCTATAATGAAAAGGACATCTTTTTTGGGTGTTAGTTCTAAAAGGTCTTGTAGGTCTTCATAGAACCATTCAACTTCAGCTTCTTCAGCATTACTGATTGGGGCATAGACTTGGATTACTGTGATATTGAATGGTTTGCCTTGGAAATGAACAGAGATCATTCTGTCGTTTTTGAGATTGCACCCAAGTACTGCATTTCAGACTCTTTTGTTGACCATGATGGCTACTCCATTTCTTCCAAGGGATTCCTGCCTGCAGTAGTAGATATAATGGTCATCTGAGTTAAATTCACCCATTCCAGTCCATTTTAGTTTGCAACATCTTAGAATGTTGATGTTCACTATTGCCATCTCCTATTTGACCACTTCCAATTTGGCTTGATTCATGAACCTAACATTCCAGGTTCCTCTGCAGAATTGGTCTTTACCACATTGGACCTTGCTTCTATCACCAGTCCCATCCACAGCTGGCTGTTGTTTTTGCTTTGGCTCCATCTCTTCATTCTTTCTGGAGTTATTTCTCCACTGATCTCCAGTAGCATATTGGGCACCTACCAACCTGGGGAGTTCCCCTTTTAGTGTCCTATCTTTTTGCCTTTTCATACTGTTCATGGGGTTCTCAAGGCAAGAATACTGAAGTGGTTTGCCATTCCCTTCTCCAGTGGACCACATTTTGTCAGACCTCTCCACCATGACCCGTTTGTCTTGGGTGGCCCTACACAGCATGGCTTAGTTTCACTGAGTTAGACAAGGCTGTGGTCTGTGTGATCAGATTGGCTAGTTTTCTGTGATTGTGGTTTCAGTCTGTCTGCCCTCTGATGCCCTCTCTCAGCACCTGCTGTCTTATTGGGGTTTCTCTTACCTTGGACATGGGGTATCTCTTCACGGCTGCTCCTTACTTTGGACGTGGGGTATCTTCTCACAGCCTTTGCTCCTGACCTTGGACATGGGGTATCTTCTCTCAGCTGCATGCCATTCCAGTGCCATGCAGCCACTGCCCAGCGCTTAGGACTCCACATTTCCACATCAGCGGGCCCGGGTTCAATCCCTAGTCAGGGAACTAGATCCCATGCCACAACTAAGAGTTCACATGCTGCAACTAAAGATCTGTCATGCCACAGCTAAAACCTGAATGTGTTAGTCAGTCAGTCGTGTCTGACTCTTTGCGATCCCACAGACTACAGCTAGCCAGACTCCTCTATGGGAGGAGTCTATGGGATTTTCCAGACAAGAATATTGGAGTGGGTTGCCATTACCTTCTCCAGGGAATCTTCCCCACCCAGGAATTGAACCCAGGTCTCCTGCATTGTAGGCAGATTATTTACCATGTGAGATACCAGGGAAGCCCAGCCTAATTAATTAATTATTAAAAACAAAAGAAATTGGGAATTCCCTGGCAGTCTAGTGGTTAGAACTCCACACTTTCACTGCCGGGGGCCTGGGTTCAATCCCTGGTCAGGGAACTCTCAAGCTGAGTGGAAAAAATAATAATAAATAAAAGAGTACGTCCAGCAGTTCCACAGGATAATACAGAGATTCACTTGGGAGGTAAAAGTATGCAACTGTTTTTGCCAAATTAGGTTAAGAAAGCATTTTGCTCTTTCATTCTCCTCTCTCCACTTTCAAGAACTATCTTTTTAAGTTTGTTCTTGGGCCTGGCTCTGGTTCCAAAGTTCTACCCTTTTCTAGCGATAGATCTTAAATTATTTAATCTCTCACTTTTCCAAAATAAAGCAAATTTTCCTTTCCACCAACCTTGCCATGTAATTGGCTTTTGCGGGGTCAGCAGCTGGACCCCACACTCCCTCTCAGGGTTGTGCTGAGGAAAATGAGCTCAAATGAGATAGCTTGGTAACAGAGAGATAAGCAAGAGAGGCGGGAATTAACCTCTGGTCTGCCGGCTGACCAGGTGGCACTAGTGTTAAAGAATCTGCCTGCCAATGCAGGAGACTTCAGAGATTAGGGTTCAATCCCTGTGCCAAGAAGATCCCCTGGAGGAGGGCATGGCATCCCATGGACAGAGGAGCCTGGTGGGCTACAGTCCATAGGGTTGCAAAGAGTCAGACACGACTGAAGTGAGTGAGCGCACACTGCTGGCTGAAGCCAAAGTGGACACCTTGAAGAGGACGAACTACAGGGCTTCCTTATCATGAGTTCTCACCCCTTCACCCCATTCTGCTGGTACAGAGCTCTGAAAAACTGCCCAGCTCATTGTAGAAAGTGCTTCGGGTCCCTGACCATCTAAAATGTCCTAACTCTCCTTTCACAGGAGAGCCCTGCTGACATGGCTACACTTTAAGCTTCTTGAAAGTATTTTAGTAAGGGCCTCTTAAGATTTTTCTCAGTGAGCCCAGCTTCTAACAACTTCTAACAACTTAATAAGAGAAGCCTCTTAGGACAAAACTAGACATTCTGACCTCTCCTGAGGGAAGCTAACCCTCTGACCTCTCACCGTGGAGGATGCTGCTGGAGGCCATGGCTGTCACTGAGATGAGTTCTTCAGGCCTACACTTGGGGTTGTTTTCCAATATCCTCTTTACTTCCTGTGTAAAATGGCTCTCTGGTCTAGTCTCAAGTTATGTCTGACTTTGAGACTCCGTGTACTTTAGCCCAATCTGTCCATGGGATTTCCAGGCAAGAATACTGGAGTGGGTTGTCATTTCCTTCCCCAGGGGATGAAAAGCAGCCCTGTACTTTAGTGTTTCCCTTAAGATGGGAAGATTGGCCCAGTGAACACAGTGTTGAATCCAGGGTAGAAGCCTGAGTCTTAGAATTTGAGGCACTTTCCCTGGGAATCCTTGAGGCTTTTGTGTGAATAACCAATCCAAGGGCAGGAGAAACCCTGGAACAATTAAAGTCTGTTTGGATAAACTTCCCTGGAGCCTGAGGGGAGTGAGGTTCCCCTCCCTCCTCTGTGCCTCTGGAAAGGAAACTGCAGAGAAAGCTGTTGGGAAGGAGTGCGCAAACAAAGATGACCTTTGGTTCAAGATTTAGTGATTTCTCTAGGCACATGTTATACGCTTACTTCAGTGGCTCAGCTGTGTCCGACTCTTTGCGACCCCATGGACTACATCATGCCAGGCTTCCCTGTCCATCATCAACTCCTGGAGCTTGCTCAAACTCATGTCCATCGAGTCTGTGATGCCATCCAACAATCTCATCCTCTGTCTTCCCCTTTTCCTCCTGCCTTCAATCTTTCACAGCATCAGGGTCTTTTCCAGTGAGTCAGCTCTTCCTATCAGGTGGCTAAAGTATTGGAGCTTCAGCATCAGTCTTTCCAATGAATATTCAGGACTGATTTCCTTTATGATTGACTGGTTTGGTCTCCTTGCTGTCCAAGGGACTCTCAAGACTAACTTGTGTCCCCCTAAATTCCTAAAAGTGTGTTAGTTGCTCAGTCATGTCTGACTCTTTGCAACCTCATGACTTAGTTGCTCAGTCATGTCTGACTCTTTGCAACCTCATGACTGTAGCAGGCCAGGCTCCTCTGTCCATGGGATTTCTGGGGCAAGAATACTGGAGTGGGTAGCCATTCCCTTCTACAAAGGATCTTCCCAACCCAGGAATCGAACCCTGCATTGCAGGCAGATTCTTTACCTTCTGAGCCATGAGGGAAGTCCCAGATTCCTAAAGTGAAGCTCTAATCGCTAATACTTGGAGGTAGAACCCATTAGGAGATAATTAAGGTTACCTCAGATCATAAGGGTCCAGGGCCCTGATACCATAAGATTAGTATCCTTTTAAGAGACATATGAGGTCCGCTGTGTGCTCTAACCAAAAAGAAAGTCTCACCTGAACCCGACCTTGCTGGCACCATGATCTCAGACTTGCAACCTCCAAAACTGTGAGTAAATAAATATCTATTGTTTAAGTCACTCAATCTACAATATTTTGTCATGACAACCAGAGTTGACTAGATACAAAAAGCAACACTTGGGAGTAATATGCACACAATTTAGTCAGTATCTCCCAGTGACCCAAGCCTTGTTTATGTTCAGTTCAGTTCAGTCGCTCAGTCGTGTCCGACTCTTTGTGACCCCATGAATTGCAGCACGCCAGGCCTCCCTGTCCATCACCAACTCCCGGAGTTCACTCAGACACACGTCCATTGAGTCAGTGATGCCATCCAACCATCTCATCCTCTGTCGTCCCCTTCTCCTCCTGCCCGCAATCCCTCCCAGCATCAGAGTCTTTCCCAATGAGTCAACTCTTCACATGAGGTGGCCAAAGTACTGGAGTTTCTCCTTTAGCATCATTCCCTCCAAAGAAATCCCAGGGCTGATCTCCTTCAGAATGGACTGGTTGGATCTCCTTGCAGTCCAAGGGACTCTCAAGAGTCTTCTCCAACACCACAGTTCAAAAGCATCAATTCTTTGGCACTTGGCTTTCTTCACAGTCCAACTCTCACATCCATACGTGACCACTGGAAAAACCATAGCCTTGACTAGACGGACCTTTGTTGGCAAAGTAATGTCTCTGCTTTTCAATATGCTATCTAGGTTGGTCATAACTTTCCTTCCAAGGAGTAAGCGTCTTTTAATTTCATGGCTGCAGTCAACCATCTGCAGTGATTTTGGAGCCCCCAAAATAAAGTCTGACACTGTTTCCACTGTTTCCCCATCTATTTCCCATGAAGTGATGGGACCGGAGGCCATGATCTTCATTTTCTGAATGTTGAGCTTTAAGCCAACTTTTTCACTCTCCTCTTTCACTTTCATCATGAGGCTTTTTAGTTCCTCTTCACTTTCTGCCATAAGGGTTGTGTCGTCTGCATATCTGAGGTTATTGATATTTCTCCCGGC
>NW_011475885.1:220476-220790 GCF_000754665.1 Bison bison bison
TCTTTGGCTGCAAAGAATATAATCAATCTAATTTCGGTGTTGACCATCTGGTGATGTCCACGTGTAGAGTCTTCTCTTGTGTTGTTGGAAGAGGGTGTTTTCTATGACCAGTGCATTTTCCTGGCAAAACTCTATTAGTCTTTGCCGTGCTTCATTCCGTATTCCAAGGCCAAATTTGCCTGTTACTCCAGGTGTTTCTTGACTTCCTACTTCTGCATTCCAGTCCCCTATAATGAAAAGGACATCTTTTTTGGGTGTTAGTTCTAAAAGGTCTTGTAGGTCTTCATAGAACCATTCAACTTCAGCTTCTTCAG
>NW_011475885.1:221253-224535 GCF_000754665.1 Bison bison bison
CAGCTTGAGAGTCCCTTGGACTGCAAGGAGATCCAACCAGTCCATTCTGAAGGAGATCAGCCCTGGGATTTCTTTGGAAGGAATGATGCTAAAGCTGAAACTCCAGTACTTTGGCCACCTCATGCAAAGAGTTGACTCATTGGGAAAGACTCTGATGCTGGGAGGGATTGGGAGCAGGAGAATAAGGGGATGATAGAGGATGAGATGGCTGGAATGGTCACTGACTCGATGGATGTGAGTCTGGGTGAACTCCGGAAGTTGGTGATGGACAGGGAGGCCTGGCGTGCTGCAGTTCATGGGGTCGCAAAGAGTCGGACACGACTGAGCGACTGAACTGAACTGAACTGATGGACCTGACATTCCAGGTTCCTATGCAATGTTGCTCTTTACAGCATCAGACCTTGCTGCTGTCACCAGTCACATCCACAGCTGGGTATTTTTTTGCTTTGGCTCCATCCCTTCATTCTTTCTGGAGTTATTTCTCCACTGATCTCCAGTAGCATATTGGGCACCTACCAACCTGGGGAGTTCCTGTTTCAGTATCCTATCATTTTGCTTTTCATACTGTTCATGGGGTTCTCAAGGCAAGAATACTGAAGTGGTTTGCTATTCCCTTCTCCAGTGGACCATATTCTGTCAGACCTCTCCACCATTACCCGCCTGTCTTGGGTTGCCCCACAGGCATGGCTTAGTTTCATTGAGTTAGACAAGGCTGTGGTCCTAGTGTGATTGGATTGACTAGTTTTCTGTGAGTTTGGTTTCAGTGTGTCTGCCCTCTGATGCCCTCTTGCAACACCTATCATCCATCTTACTTGGGTTTCTCTTACCTTGGGCGTGAGGTATCTCTTCACAGCTGCTCCAGCAAGGTGCAACCACTGCCACTCCTTATCTTGGATGAGGGGTATCTCCTCACCGCTGCCCTTCCTGACCTCAACATGGGATAGCTCCTCTTTATCTGTATCAATTTAATCCTCACTCTCTAAGTAAGTGGGTAATAATTTTTTATGTTTTAACAACTAAAATTAGAACAATGAATTCTTTGTATTATAGAATCAAAAAGCAGTAAAGTCCACAGCTGGGTGGTCTTATACGGAGCACTTACCATATCTGAGCATTAATTTCTCCAATTTCTCCTGCTTCACAAATTGCTTATGAAGATCTTAGCAGCTGCCCACAGTCCCTAATGGGGGGTGTAGGCACTAACTAAGCAGGTCAGAGCCAAGTCATTTTCCTAAAGGCAGGAATTAGCAGAGACCAGAAAGGAGAGTGTCAGAGAGGTGAGTATCCATGTTCTTAAACCACACAAGGTTCAAATGCTAAGATAGGGAATACGAGCTGGACTCAAACAGGAAACACAGGTGAATGCCTTGTTTCAGGGGCAAATGTGCTAGACAGGTAGACAGATAACAGAACAGAACTGCAGTGGCCATAGCTTGCCTTATAGGATCAGGTAAGGTACAAATGGAGTGAGTTGGGTGACTCACCTATCATGTGGAAATGATTGACAGCATAACAAAGGCATATGTTTGTTTACTAAAACCCCCAACTCCCATACCTCCACCCCCATGATTCAGAGTGCAGGTTGAGAATCACAGATATTAATAATGAAGTAGCGGTTTGATGAAGGTCAGGGTTCAGATGTGCATGGATCTCAACTGTGAGATTTCAGAGCCTTACATGTGCATTGGACTGGATGCGATAGTTTTGGTTTGTTTTGGTTGGGTTTTTTAATTTATTTTTGGCTGTGCTGGGTTTTTCTTCCCGCATGTGGACTTTATCTAGTTGCGGTGCTGGGCTCATCACAGTGGTTTCTTTTGTTGTGGATCATGGGCTCCAGAGTGTGGGCTCAGTAGTGGTACAACGGTTTAGTTCCCCGAGGCATATGGAATCATCCTGGACCAGGAATTGAACCCACGTCCCATGTGTTGGCAGGCAGATTCTTAACCACTGGACCACCAGGGAAGTCCTGGATGCAATAATTATTAAGTGCAAATTTGTTCTCATTATCCCTTCCCCTTTCGTAATGTATAATTGAATGTAATGGCCAAGTTTGGAGCTCACTGACCCTACTTCCCATTTGGGGGCCTTCAGTGTTCATTCCAGGATACCCACTTCTCTCCCCACTGCTCCTTTGCTGAGCTCGGAGGTCTCAGATCTCTGACCCTTGGGTGAACAGAATCTTCCAGGATGTTCCATAAGGGCCCACTCACTTTAACAAGTGATTTTAATGAGAAACATCCAGGTGATGCCAGCAAGATACTTAGGACCAGAGACTCAAGTTTAAAGTCTTAGAATTTCTCTCCCAGTGAAGCAACCAAATTCCGTGTTATAGAAAAGCATATCAAGAAAAATATATCCATGCAGATTCTCATTAGACCAGAGAATCTGTTGTAAGTGAAAAGGGCAAGGATTCAGAGACCTGCCCAATAAAGACATCTAATCTGAAACAATGAGCCAGAGATTGCTCTGGACTCTGTTGCTTTTGCACCCCAGAGTTATTTGGTTTGAATGACTGCCAAATCCTCAAGTTCAAAAGGCAGTCACAAATGGGGAAAGAGGCCAGCATTCTTGGGGTTGGATTCCCAGAATTCTCCCATTAATTGTAAGCCTCTCCTTCTAAGGTCAGCCCACTCTGCTAGTGGTTTGGTTTTAGAGACAGCCCTTCCCTCTACTATGAAGACTGTGAGAGAGATTCTGATGGTAAAATCAGCAACCATATTGTCCATGCAAGGACCTGATCTTGGGTATGTCATTTTCTTCCAGAAGCCACCACCATGGTCATGCCACCACCATGGTCATGTCTCAGGTTCATAAGGATGGGCAGCTCTCTTACACTGAATGCGTCTGTTCTCATTAGGCCTGTCAGAATATACACAAGAGCGAGCATTTCATTCAAGTGTTTGATTGCAGTTGAATGTAAACACACATTCAGTTAATAGGAATTTATGTTAGCCATTAAACTTGTTTTGTCTTTGAAGCCTTTCATTCTTTTGCCCTGCATGTTAAACATGCCCTAATGGGTTTTTTGGGCTCCAAAATCACTGCAGATGGTGACTGCAGCCATGACATTAAAAGAAGCTTACTCCTTGCAAGGAAAGTTACGAGCAACCTAGATAGCATACTCAAAAGCAGAGACATTACTTTGCCAACAAAAGTCCATCTAGTCAAGGCTATGGTTTTTCCTGTGGTCATGTATGGATGTGAGAGTTGGACTGTGAAGAAGGCTGAGCACCGAAGAATTGATGCTTTTGAACTGTGGTGTTGGAGAAGACTCTTGAGAGT
>NW_011475885.1:224735-228784 GCF_000754665.1 Bison bison bison
TCACTGACTCGATGGACGTGGGTCTGGGTGAACTCCGGGAGTTGGTGATGGACAGGGAGGCCTGGCGTGCTGCAATTCATGGGGTCACAAAGAGTCGGACACAACTGAGCGACTGAACTGAACTGAACTGAACTGAATGGGTTTTGCCTCCAAATTACCACAAGGAACCAGCCATTTCTTCTTTTTTTTAATTTAATTTAATTTTATTATTTATTTGACTGCATGAGATCTCAGTTATGGCATGTGGGATCTTTTCTTTTTAGTTTTGGCATGTGAACTCTTAACTGCAGCCTGTGGGATCTAGTTCCCTGACCAGGGATTGAACCCAGACCCCCTGCATTGGGAGCGCAGAGTCTTAGCCACTGGACCACCAGGGAATCCTATGAACCAGCCACTTCTGTTCTCCATTGCCATCACGCTGACCAAGTCACCTTCATGTCTCCTCTGTTACTGTGAGAGCCTCCTTACTACCCTCTCTGCTCCAGTTCTGCACTCCCCTCCCCAACAAAATCTGTTGGCCATGCTCTAACCCAAATCTGAGTGTGTCAACACCCTCCCCTTGCTAAAAACCTTTTGTTCTTAGGCTAAAACCCAGAACCCTTCCCTGGTCTCTCCCTGCCTCTGCCACCTCATCTTGACCCTTTTTCTATCCAGCCCTCTCTGCCTGCAGCCACATTAACCTCACAGCTTCCCCCACCTTTCTCCTCCACTCACCCAATGATCACAGTTCAAATGGCACTTCATAGGGAAGTTTCCCATGACACCCCGTATTTAGGGCCGGTCTCTTTAAATTTTCACTAACCATGTTTCTTTTCTTAAGAGTAATTACCTCCATTTTTTAAAGGAGTAATTACCTCCATTTTTAATTACACATTCATGAGTGTGATTAGTTGATAAAGATTCATCTCCCTATTGGTCTCTAGGCTTTGTGAGACCAGGAGCACAACTGCTCACTGTCATATCCCTGGGCCCTTACCCCAGTGCCTGGCAAATAAACAGATTCCCATGGAACATTCTTTGGGTGCATTTCAGAGGTAGACACTGAGTGGGAAACAGACAGCTATGAGTCAGAGTTGTTGTTTTAAAAGGTCAGTACTTTTGAAGGTAAGGTAAATTATTCTCAAAACTTCGAGACAAGGTTACTCATAAAAATGGACACATAGTGAATGAGGGACTTCCAATGGCTAAGACTCCACACTGCCAATGCAGGGGGCCCAGGTTCAGTCCCTGGTCAAGGACCTAGATCCCAGAGGCCACAACTAAGAGTTCATATGCTACAGTGAAGTTCGAAGATCCTGTGTTGCAGCAACTAAGACCTGGCGTAGCCAAATAAATAAATAAATAAATTTTTTTTTTTTTTAAACCTGAAACACATAATAGATGAGATTATCTGTGCACAGAATCCAGGAGAGAGAAAATTCCTAACAGCTTGTCAAAACCACAGAGGACTGCCTGGGGTATATGATCAAAAGTCAGGTGGTGCTAGTGGTAAAGAACCCGCCTGCCAATGCAGGAGACATAAGAGACGTGGGTTCAGTCTCTGGGTTGGTAAGATCCCCTGGAGGAGGGCATGGCAACCTACTCCAGTAGTCTTGCCTGGAGAATCCCATGGATAGAGGAACCTGATGAGCTACAGTCCATGGCGTCAAAAAGAGTAGGACACAAATGAAGCAACTTAGCACGCATGCATAAGAGAGAGGGAGAGAGAGAGCAGGGAGCACTGAGGTCCTGGGCTGACCTGGGTTAAACACAGTCTCTGGAGACCGGTTTGTAACATGGTCTGTCAGACCACGTTAATAGGCACAATTAATGGGGACCGAGGATGAGACAGGTCAGGTCCCATCAAACCACCAGAAGAAATGATTTGTTAACGTGCCATGTTGGGGAGTTGGGATCCACCCAGATCTATAACTAGAGAGTAGCAACTGACCAGTGGCATGTGGTCTGCGTGATGAAAATGCACGGCATCAACAAGGAGAAAGGCCTGAGTAGCAGAGGTTCCCACTCCCTGTTTGTTGGATGGAGGATTGTTGCTCAGCTGGCTCATGCTTGACTGATAACTCTGACCATGCAGATCATCCACACCACAAGGCTCTAGTCTCAGGTTCCCCAAGCAGTCCCTGATCATAGACTATACGGAGCCTTCCTGCTACAGTGGAAACAAAAACAGACCCACTGCGGTTAGTTGAGTAATGACCAAAGGATTGGTGGATTGATTGAATATCATTGGTTGACCCCCAAAGATATTCACATCTTAATCCCTGGAACCTGTCTCTGTGTTACCTTATGTGGTAAAAGGGATTTTGCAGATGTGATTAGTAAGGATTTTGAGGTGGGGACATTGTGCTGCATTATCTAGATAAACCAAACATAATCCCAAGGGGGAGGCAGGAGCAGGATCAGAGAGAGACGGGGAGATGGCAGTGCTGATGGCTTTGAAGATAGATGAAAGGGCCAAAGAATGAACGAAGGGCGTCTCTAGAAGCTGGAGAACTCAAAGAAATATTCTCTTCTAGAGCTTCCAGAAGAAACGCAGGCATGCCCACACCTTGATTTTAGACCAGTGAAACAAATTTCAGATTTTTAATTCCAGAACTGCAAGATAATACATCTGTAGGGGGTTTTGTTGTTGTTATTATTGTATTGAAACATAGTTGATTTACAATGTTGTTAGTTTCAGGTATACAACAAAGTGAGTTAGCTCTACATATACATCTTTTCATATTCTTTCCTCTTATAGGTTATTACAAAATAATGATTATAGTTCCCTATGCGGAGATGGTGATGGACAGGGAGGCCTGGCGCACTGCGATTCATGGGGTCGCAAAGAGTCGGACATGACTGAGCGACTGAACTCAACTGACTGACAGATGCTATACAGTAGGTCCTTGTTGGTTACCTATTTTTAAAAATTTTTTTAAGTATTTATTTGTCTGTATTGGGTCTTAACTGTGGCACTCGGGTCTTCGTTGCATCATTAAGTTGTGGGCTCTTTTGTTGTGACACACGGACTCTCTAGTTTTGGAATGTGGGCTTAGTTGCTCTGAGGCATGTGGGATCTTAGTTCCCCAACCAGGGGATCGAACTCAGTGCCCGGCATTGCATGGTGGTTTCTTAACCACTGAACCACCAGGAAAGTCCCCTTGGTTATCTATTTGGTATGTAATAGTGTGGTATGTATTTGTTAATCTCAGCCTTCTAATTTATCCCTCCTCCCAGCCTCTTTTCCCCTTTGGTTGCCATAAGTTTGTTTTCTGTGTCTGTGGCTCTATTTCTGTTTTGTATGTAAGTTCATTTGTATCTTATTCTTTTTTAGATTCCATATATAAGCTATGTCATATTATAGTCTTCTTTCTTTTTCTGGCTTACTTCACTTAGTCTGATAATCTCTAGGTCCCAGTGTGTGTTGCTTGAAGCCACTAAGCTTGTGGCAATTTGTTACAGCAGGAGTAGGAAACTAATACACGGTGATATGAGTATCTGGCCAACAGATTAGTTCCTCGATCATGCATAAGTCTCTGGAGAGTTTAACTGTTTTCCTTCAGTTCTCCTGGGCCAGACCCCTGCTAGAAACATAGACCAAATTTCTGAATCTGCTGAGAACCGGTATGGCTGACCTCAACTTCCCTAAAGGTCCTTCCTTCCACCCTGGGATGCCTTACCTCACCTGGCCTAAGGCACCCCTGTCTCTTCTTTGTAAAGACCATGCTGGCCACGGATAATTACTCATTTGTGTGGGCTGTTAGGTGAGCTCTGGGAACAAAGCACAGCCTATGGCACCAGAGAGGCCCGAGTTTAAATCCCTCCTCCAGGCCTGAGATGACATCTTCCTGATTTATACTGGGGTTGTATGGATTGAGAGAGGTGATGTGTGTCCAACACCAAACACAGGGTCAGCACCAGAGTAGGCACCCATTCAAGGTTACCCCTCTCTTCCCACATGTGCCAGCTCTACCATGAGTCTTTGCTGTCCTCAGCGTTTTTAATGTGGGTCCCTCCAGCTACTTTCTCTGCAGCTTTGCAAACCCAGTGATAGCCCTGTCTTTTGC
>NW_011475885.1:228884-246053 GCF_000754665.1 Bison bison bison
TGCTAGCACCCCAACTACAGATCAATGCCCTCAGTGTCACCCTCCCTGTGACTTGATGTCTAGTTGGAGTTTCCCCAGAAATGCTACCTGAGACAAGGATTCCAGCAGTGGTGGTTTGTCTGGGAGACGGTCCCAGAAAATACCAGTGGAGGAAATGTATACTTGTCTTTTGATTTGTGCTGGGAAGAAATACCATTTCCCCAGCAAACCAAAGGCTGCTTTGTCTGGCATAGGCTTTCTATTATACTTTCAAATATCCTACAAAACTACCTCCATTTGGCAAGTTTCAAAGCCCAAATCTGCATATATTAAAGGTTTTTTAAGCCCAAGAAAAACTTTTCATCACCTCTAAAACCTTTACTTCTTTCCCCCATTCCATCACCTAAAGGTTACAGCCTCCCACGGTTACTGTTATCGTTACCTGAGAATATTTTCAAATACCCAGATAATTGAGAACCCTAATTTAATAAGTCTGGATATTAGTAGGGTCACCATATGAAATGTAGGCTGATCATTGCCTGAATAAAGTACAGAGGAGGCATTTCAGATGTGCTCAGCCCTGAAAGCCAACACTGACACCCTGATGCCGTGCATCATTACCGTGATATGTATCAGATGCCTGCAGGGTGTAAGGCACTGGGCTGGGTGCTGGGAGGCACTCAGGGCGGCTTGAGAAGGTTTTGGGCAAAAAAAGAACTTTCCTTCCCTAAAACAACTCTGAGTCTGTTCCAGCTTCCACTGTTAGAGTCTTTTTTTTTTCCTGGCCTTATTCAGCATCCCCTTATACAAAGAACCTCTCTCTAGGAGGGACTGAAATGTCGTATATCATGTGGCTGAGAGGGGCCCTGAGGTCCTGCTGGTGTACAGACAGAGACTCAGAAGGGAAGTAATTATTAGCTGGGAGTGACCCAACCCACAGGTGGTACAGCTAGTCCTGAAATCTTTGTCCCCAGTGTCTGCTTCCTTCACATTTTAAGCTGTTGCCAGACCTTTGCATTTGGGGGTAGGGGGAATTAATTGAGAGTTGGCCTCTGAGATAGCTTCTAAGAGCACGTACAGGCAAAGTGGATTCCCGCAGCTGTACCTCTTTCCACTTGGTAGCTGGCAAGCTCTGCCCCAGTGAGCCCGCAGGCCCTGTGCTGCCTAACTCCTCTGAACACCCTTCTGTCTCAGCGCTGCTTCTTCTCTGACCACCATGTGAAAGTGAAAGCCGCTCAGTCCTGTCCGAGTCTTTGCGACCCCGTGGACTATGCAGTCCATGGAATTCTCCAGGCCAGAATACTGGAGTGGGTAGCCTTTCTCTTCTCCAGGGGGTCTTCCTAACCCAGGGATTGAACCCAGGTCTCCTACATTGCAGGCAGATTCTTTACCAGCTGACCACTATACCCAGATCCTATAGGAAAATCATTTTAAATGTTCATTCTTGAGCCCTTTCCCAAACCCCCTGAATCAGAACTCGTCCTTGGGGCTCCAGCCAAAGAAACCACACTTGTAAACAGGCTTTCCATGTGTTTCAGACCACACCAGAATCTGAGAACCACTCGCCTGGGGGCAGCAGCCCAGTGCGCTCAGTGTGGCTTAGAAGGCCGGCACCATCTGGCTGTGGCTACCCTCTGACCTTACCTCCATCAGCCAGGTTGAACTGCTCCCTGTTCTAGAAACAGATTTTGTAAAGTCAAACCTCTGAATCTTTGCTCACTCTATTTCCCCTGCCTTATTTGCTTTTCTTTCACTAAAGGAGCAAATTCCTGTTCCTCTTCCAAAGCCCTCGTGAAATGTCCCTCAATCTCTGTCACTCCCTTTAACTTCTTCCCCCAGAAGACTCTCCTGCTCCCTCCTCCCGCCTCACAGCTATTGATATCTGCCTCTAGGACAGCACTTTTCTTATTTTACATATATTTTTAATATTTATGTATTTATTTGGCTGTGTCGGGTCTTAGTTGGGTATCTTTTGTTGTGGTGCATGGATTATCTAGTTGTAGCAGCACATGAGCCCCGGAGCACAGGGGCTTAGTAGTCGCTGTGTGCAGGCTTAGCTGCTTCTCGCATGTTCCTCGACCAGGGATCAGACCCACATCTCCTGCATTGCAAGGCAGATTCCTAAGCAGTGGACCACCAGGGAAGTCCCACTTTTCTTTTTATATTAATGAGCTCTAAGGCTGCACCTCAGTCCAGAGCTGCAGGGAGCACACCTTGCTCATTTGTGCATATTAGAAAGAGTCACCCTTCCTTCAGAGCTAGACGCAGGCGCACAGGCTGCATCTACTCCCTCACCCCTCCACAGACTCCCTTGTGCAGGACAGAGCCTGTCGACTGTGTGCAGAGACTCTCCACCTGTCCTCTCTGCTAACAAAGAGCTCCTGAAGGCCCTGGCACTTGTTCATGCTTGTACGTCCCCAGCGTAGATGTCTGGCCCTGTAATGACTCTCTGTGAAAGGTTTTATGAACTGCAGTGAATTGAAGGCAGCCCATGAACACAGCCAAACTGACTGCCCACATGTCATCAAATGCTGTGAATTACAGAAGGCCCTCGGAGCAGCAGAGGCTGGATGAGTTATGTCGTCTGTTCTGTTCTCCGTGGATTCTGGATATTTGAACATCTACAACTGGAAATTGTTTAGAGCTGTGAGACTAAAACAGATGCCTAAAGCAGTCTGTTAGCTCATTCTTTATTTTGTGGACCTGAAAAAAAAAACAAACACCCATATATATTTTGAATGAAAAGTGGAAGTGAAAGTTGCTCATTTGTGTCTGACTCTTTGCAACCCCATGGACTATACAGTCCATGGAATTCTCCAGGCCAGAATACTGGGGTGGGCAGCTGTTGCCTTCTCCAGGGGATCTTCCCAACCTAAGGATTGAACCCAGGTCTCCCACATTGCAGGCAGATTCGATTCTATTATATTTTGAATAGTAGTCCTTTATCAGATATTTCTTATACAAGTATTTTCTCCCAGTCTGTGGTTGGTCTCCTCATTATCTTGATGCTGTCTTTCACCGAACAGCTTTTAATTTTTAGGAAGTCCAGCATATCAATAAACTCTTTCATATTTAATCATATCATTGGTGTTGTTCCTAAAAAGGCATTGCCATACCCAAGGTCATCTAGGTTTTCTCCTATGTTTTCTTCTATAGGTTTATAGTTTTGCATTTAGATAATTTTGAGTTAATATTTGTAAAGAGTGTAAGGCCTAAGTATGTACATATGTATGTAAATGTTCAGTTGTTACAGCACCATTTATTGAAAAGACTATCTCTACTCCATTGTGCTGCCTTTTCCTTGTCAAAGTGCAGTTGACTATAATTATGTGGGTCTATTTCTGCAATCTTTATTCGTTTAAACATTTTTATTTTATATTGGAATATAATTGATTTACAATGCTGTGTTAGTTTCAGGTGTACAGAAAAGTGATTCAGTTAGACATATACATATACTCAGTATCCTTTTTCAAGTTCTTTTCCCATATAGGTTATTACAGAATATAGAGTTCTCTGTGCTAAACAGTAGGTCCTTATTGGTTATCCATTTTTATATAATAGTGTGTATATGTTAATCCCAATCTCCTAATTTATTTCTCCCCTCCCCACCTTTCCTCTTTGGTAACCATAAGTTTATTTTTAAGTCTGTGAGTCTGTTTCTGTTTTGTAAGTAAGTCCATTTTTTTAAAAAGTTAATTGAAGTTAATTTCAATCATTTTTTTAAATTCCACATATAAGTGATATGATATGGCACTTTCTGTTTCTGGCTTATTGTACTTTACTTAGTATAATTTCTAGGTCCATCCCTGTCATTGAAAATGGCATTGTTTCATTCTTTGTCATGTCTGAGTACAATTCTATTGTACACATATACATTTTCTTTATTCATTTATCTGTTGATGGACATTTAGGTTGCTTTCTATGTCTTGGCTATTGTAAATATTGCTGCAGTGAACACTGAGGTGCAGGTATCTTTTCAAATTATGGTTTTCTCCAAATACATTCCCAGGAGTGGAGTGGCATTGTTGGATCATGTGACAGCTCTATTTTTAGTTTTTTAAAGAACCTCCATCCTGTTCTCCATAGTGGGTGTACCAGTTTATATTCCCACCAACAGTGTAGGAGGGTTCCTTTTTCCCCACACCCCTCTCTAGCATTTATTGCTTGTAGACTTTTTGATGATGGCCATTCTGACTAGTGTGAGGTAATACATCATTATAGTTTTGGTTTATATTTCTCTAATAATTAGAGATATTGAGCACCTTTGCATGTGCTTTTGGCCATCTGTATGTCTTTTTGCTTTGTTTTTGATACTGAACTTGATGAGCTATTTGTATATTTTGGAGATTCATTCCTTGTTGGTCACATCACTTGTAAATATTTTCTCCCATTCTGTGGATTGTGTTTTTTGTTTTGTGTATAGTTTCCTTTGCTGTGCATAAGTTGTTAAGTTTAACTAGATTCCATTTGCTTATTTTTGTTTTTATTTTCATTACTATAGGAGATGGATCCAAAAAGATATTGCTGTAATTTATGTCAGAGTCTTCCGCCCATGTTCTTTCTCTGAGGTTGGTTTTTTTTTTTTTTTTCCTAATATTTATTTATTTGGCTACTCCAGGTCTTTTTATTTATTTATTTATTTATTTTTAATTGAAGGATAATTGCTTTACAATATTGTGTTAGTTTCTGACATATAGCAACATGATTCAGCCATAGGTACACATATGTCCCCTCCCTCTTGAACCTCCCTCTCACCTCCCACACTATCCCACCCTTCTAGGTTGTCACAGAGCCCCGGTTTGAGTTCCCGGAGTCACACAGCGACTTCCCCTTGGCTATCTGTTTCACATATGGCAGTGTGTATGTTTCCATGCTGCTCTCTCCATTCGTCCCACCGTCTGCTTCCTCCTGGTAACCCATGTTCACAAGTCTGTTCTGTATGTCTGCATCTCCACTGCTGCCCTGCAAATCGGTTCATCAGTACCATCTTTCTAGATTCTACATGTATACATTAATATATGATATTTGTTTTTCTCTTTCTGACTTACCTAACTCTGTATGATAGGCTCTAAGTTCATCTACCTCATCAGAACTGAGTCAGATGCGTTCCTCCTTATGGCTGAGTAATATTCCATTATATATACGTGCCACAGCTCTGTGCCAGGTGCATCTGGAATCTTCAGTCTTCACTACAGCATGCAGACTTAGTTGCAGCATGTGGAATCTAGTTCCCTGACCAGGATCAAACCTGGGGCCCTTTCATTGGAAGCACCGAATCTTAGCCACTGGGGAAGTCTTCTTCCCTCCTCTAAGAGTTTTATAGTGTCCAGTTATACATTTAGGTCTTTAATCCATTTTAAGTTTATTTTTCTCTATGGTGTTAGAGAATGTTCTAGTTTCATTCTTTTACATTAGCTGTCCGGTTTACCCAGACTATGTCTCTGTTGTGTATTCTTTCCTCCTTCATCGTAGATTAATTGACCATAGGCACATGGGTTTATTTCTGGGCTTTCTATTCTGTTCCATTGATCTATAATATAAGAAGTATAAGATATAGACAGAAAAGTACACAGTTCATAAGTGTACAAATTTTCACAAAGTGAAAACATTTATGAGACCTTGTTTTAGAAAAAAGATTCCTGTTTCTCAAGGGTGGTATTTTGGGCAGAACAATTTTTTTGTGAACTGTCATAGATAAACACAGCTGGACATTAGTTAAATTTGTGAAAACAGATTTATTCAGAAACTGACAGTAGAAGGAAAGCTGAGCACCAGTTCTGTTTGTGCAGAGGGAATGGAGGAGAAGGAAGGAGGCAGTGAGCAAGGAAAAACTACGAAAAACTGGACAAAGGCGTTAGTCCACTTGAAAGCCATCTAGATTTGCTAACTGGCTTATTGACTGAAGCTTATTAATTATTAATTGAAAGTTAGGCCCCTACCCTCCCACAAAGAGACAGGGGCCCTATCATCGGGTGTTGCTGAAGCAAACAGTAAATGATTCTGGCAGCTTTGGGTTTTTATCAGGCAGATACTTTAAGTTGCCCTTGAACTGTTGGAAACTGTTAGTATTAGTTCAAGACTTCATAGTCAAAATTGAGGCCTTGCATCAAGAAAAGGACTCAGGGATTTCTCTGGTGGTCCAGTAGCTAAGACTCCACATTCCCTATGCAGGAGGCTGGGTTCAATCCCTGGTGTTGGAACCAGATCCCGCATGCCGAAGCTAAGAAAGAGTTCATGTGCCACAGCTAAAGATAGTTCAGTTGCTCAGTCATATCTGACTCTTTGAATGCCCACGAACTGCAGCACTCCAGGCTTCCCTGTCCATCACCAACTCCCGGAGCTTACTCAAACTGATGTCCATCAAGTCAGTGATACCATTCAACCGTCTCATCCTGTCTTCCCCTTCTTCTGCCTTCAATCTTTCCCAGCATCAGGGTCTTTTCTAATGAGTCAGTTCACATCAGGTGGCCAAAGGAGCTTCAGCTTCAGCATCAGTCCTTCCAATGAATATTCAGGATTGATTTCCTTTAAGATGGACTGGTTGGATCTCTTTGCAGTTCAAGGGACTCTTCAAGAGTCTTCTCCAACACTGCAGTTCAAAAGCATCAGTTCTTCGGTGCTCAGCTTTCTTTATGGTCCAACTCTCACATCCATACATAACTACTGGAAAAACTATAGCTTTGACTAGATGGACTTTTGTTGGCAAAGTAGTGTCTCTGCTTTGTAATAGGCAGTCTAGGTTTGTCATAGCTTTTCTTTCAAGGAGCAAGTGTCTTTTAATTTCTTGACTGCAGTCACCATCTGCAGTGATTTTGGAGCCCAAAAAAATAAAGTCTGTCACTATTTTCATTGTTTCCCCATTTATTTGCCGTGAGGTGATGGGACCAGATGCCATGATCTTCATTTTTTGAATGTTGAGTTTTAAGCCAGCTAAAGATCCACTAAAGATCCCATATGCCAAAACAAAATTCAAAGATCCCATGTGTTGCAACTGAGACCCAGGGTAGTCAAATAAATAAAAAAGAAGGCACACAGCTGCTTTTAAAAATAGTAAATAAAGAAGAGGGCTCAGAGGAGGCTGGCTAGAGTTTGGTCAAAGAGAGAATCTTTGTCAGTACAACTCTCCCACAGATTGAGGACTTTAAAAATCATCCCCACCACCACATTATGCAAAAGTAATTAGGTGCGTTTCCAAATGCCCTATCCCACAAAAACCACACTAGGTAACATCTACTGTGCCTACCAGCTTTGAAATCCTACAGTAATGTCACTGGCTATTTTGTCTCCATTTGAAGATAGAGATAAAGAAACAGGCTGAAAAGACAGTACACAGAGTGCTGGACCGGGGGTTGGAAGCTGTAGGAGGTTATGACCTTCCTATGCAAATTTTCATATGAATGCACACTCCCTTGCCTGAATTACTTTGCACAGATTCCCAGGAAGACTAGGCAAGGAAGTGGGCCGGCTATGGAGTTAACCCTAATTAAAATATTGATTATGCCATTTAACTTTATTTCCATGAGCCACTTAGCTTCTCCTGGCCTTGCTGAGCTTTGCAAAGCCAGTCTTCGGTGGTTCCTGCTCAAGGTACACAGGCAGCCATACCCTCTAGAGCCGGTTCTCCAAGGCTCTGCCAGCTGCATGGCCCAGCAACTGGGAACCTGTACCAACCAGCATTCTCCAGTCTACTCCCTTTCCCCACACCTGCTCCTGACACTGGGTGTGGGTCTGAAGGACTAGAAGGAAAGGAACCCGGAGATGAAAGAAAGCAAGCAGACAACTTGGTTAAAAAACAACAAACTGCACAACTGCTATTCACGCCCTGCCAGGGCCTCCGTGCAAGAGGTACCCTGTCCAACTCCAGGAGAGAGGGCATTAAAATGGACTTGGCAGAGGAAAAAGTATCTAATGCAACTGAATATTCCCTAGGAAACACACTACTTTTATAGCTAGGTAAGGCTTAGAAGGTTTTGGACCAAGAAAAGATGTCATTAAAGTTCCCTGATACCCAGTAGGAAAGGATTTGGCTGAGCAAATTAGATAGCTAGTAAAGACAAACCCTTCTCTGTTTATACTGCGTTGGTTTGAGACCTCTCAAAGGACCAGTTATAGTTGTTAACTACCTCCTGGTGGTGTAAGGAAAGCCCAGACCTTCAGGACCCAGAGGTCTGGCCACCATCTTGGCTGGGGAGAAAATGTGGTACTCTTGTGGAATTTTTCCCCCCAAGGAAAAAAAAAGTTTTTCTCCATAGTTATCCACATGCCTAACCACAGGAGTCTGGACTTTCTCCTGTTGGTAAAGGGAGGTTTAAAGCATTTCACATGGGGGATAGATATGATTGAGTTTCAAAATATTCATCCTGGTTCCTAACACACCTTTTACTGTTTTAGAAAAAATTTTGTATTTTTTTCTTTTGAGATAACTGTAGATTCACATGCAATTCTGAAAAATAAGACAGAAAGGTCTTATGTACTTCTTTCTCAATTTCCGCTTGGTAACAGTCTTGCAAAACTGTACTACATTAATCACAACCAGGATACTGACAATTGATGCATTGAAAAAATAGAAAAGCTCCTTCACTGCAAGGATCTCTCATGTTGCCTTTTTAAAGCAACATCTACTTCCCTCTCACTTCTACCCCCTCCTTAACCTTTGGCAAACTCTAATCCGTTCTCCATTTCTCTACTTTCGTCATTTCAAGGATGTTATATAAATGGAATCATACAGACCTGTGCCTTAGGGAATTGCTGTTATCACTCTGCAAAATTCTCTGGAGAGTCATCCAGATTGTTGTGTGTATCAATAGTTTGTTCCTTTTTTGGCTGAGTAGTAATCCATGGTATGGATGTACCCAAGGTTTTTTTGTTTGTATATATATTTTTAACTAGTCACCCGTTTGAAGGACATTTGGACTATTATGAATATAGGTGGTATAAATATTCATGTACAGGCTTTTGTCTGAATATAAGTCCTATTTCTCTGAGCTAAATGCTCAAAATTGCAAATACTAGGTCATATGATAGTTGCATGTTTAGTTTTTTTAAATAACCTTGTATCCTTGGAATAAATCTCATTTGGTCATGGAGTATATTTCCTTTTACATATTGCTGAATTTTATTTGATATGTTTTAGAAGTTTTTGTATCCATTTTCCTAAGGGATATTGTGCTATAATTTCCGTAGTACTTTTGTCTAGTTTTGATATCAAGGTTGTTCAGTTCACTCAGTTGTGTCTGACTCTTTGCGACCCCATGAACTGCAGCATGCCAAGCTTCTGTATCCATCACCAACTCCCAGAGCTTACTCAAACTCATGTCCATTGAGTCGGTGATGCCATCCAACCATCTCGTCCTTTGTCGTCCCCTTCTCCTCCCACCTTCAATCTTTCGCAGCATCAGGGTCTTTTCCAATGAGTCGGCTCTTCGCATCAGGTGGCCGAAGTATTGGAGTTTCAGCTTCAACATCAGTCCTTCCAGTGAATATTCAGGACTGATTTCCTTTAGGATGGACTGGTTGGATCTCCTTGCAGTCCAAGGGACTCTCAAGAGTCTTCTCCAATGCCACAGTTCAGAAACATAAATTCTTCTGTGCTCAGGTTTCTTTATAGTCCAACTCTCACATCCATACAGGACTACTGGAAAAACCAGAGCTTTGACTAGATGGACCTTTGTTGGCAATGTAATGTCTCTGCTTTTTAATATGCTGTCTAGGTTGGTCAAGGTTGTACTACTATATAAAATGAATTCCCTTCTCTTCTATTTTCTGAAAAGGATTCTATAGAATTAGGGCTAATTCTTATTTAAACACTCAGTAGAACTCTCCAGTGAAACTATCTGGGCTTGGAGATTTTGCTTGGGAGAGTATTTAAATTATAAGTTAAATACTACCTTATAAAATTATAAAATACTACACTATAACTATTATCCTAACAGTAGTTCGTTAGTCATTCAGGTGCGTCTGACTCTTTGTAGCCCATCAGGCTGCTCTTCCATGGGATTTCCCAGGCAAGAATACTGGAGTGGGTAGCCATTCCCTTCTCCAGGGATCTTTATTCAAATTATGCTTTGGGTAAATTGTGTCAACTTTGTTGAAGTTTTCAAAGAGCCAGGCCTTTTTTAATTTATTTTCTCTCTCTCATTTTTAATTTTCAATCTCATTGATATATATTCTTTATTATTCCCTTTCTTCTGATGATTTGGGCTTCTTTTGCTCTTCTTTTTCTAGGTAGGCGCTTACATTATTGATTTGATACATTGACTCTTTCTTTAAGTATAGCAGCTCCTGATTTATAGGGAGTAGTTCTGTAAATTTCCCAGTCAGCACAACTTTATCTCTGTTCCAAAAATTTTGATATATTGTATTTCACTTTTGTTCACTTGAATGTATTTTTTTTAATTTTTTTTGAGGCTCATCTTTGGCCAATATATTATTTAGAAGTAGAAAAATATCAAAACAGAGGAAGCTAATATGAAATTCTAAACCGTCAAAGCAATTCCCTTGTATAAGACTTTCTCCATACAGGGTGTTGTTCCAGACATTCAGAAGAATGGTATGTATCTTGATTCCAAAGATAGATTTGCAGGTCCTGGCATGAAGGAATAGGTTGCCACCTCATGTAGGAGACATGCTTTGTGATGGTTGGTGCTGTAGTAAAGGATTCTTTGATTAAAAGTTAACAGAAACCCATCAGACTAATTTTGGGGAAAAAGGAAAATCAAAGAAAGAATTGGGGAGATTATTGGAAATTTTAAAGGAATTCCTGTAGACATCCCCCCAAACACTGAGAGTCATGGTAAGCTGGAAGCTGAGCCATCAAATTAAAGCAGCTCCTATTCTCAATTGTCTAACTAACAAAGAAACTCCTCTTTGCAGACAAGTTTTCTCTATTTCTCAGTGCATGAGGGAAAAGGTAGCTATCTGGTCCTCCTGAATCTGCCAGCCCAACTACTCAAGAAAGACTGACCAGAATTTCTGTACCACAGTTACACAGTTCTGGTACAAAAAATCTGATCTGGCCTACCTTGGGTAAGGATTTACCTGTCATCCCATCACTTGTAACAAGTACACAGGCACATGGACTTCTGTCTTCTGCTCAGTAAAAGTTTCTGAAGCAAGCTCTCTGAGAACAGGTTTTGTGAGAGAGTATAGGGATGGGATGAACATGAATGACAATGCTGACACAGTATGTGGGCCCTGCATCCACCTGTTGGATCATGAGGAGGTCCACTGGGAGGTGTGCATATTCTGGGATCCAAATTGGTTAAGTCCCAGCAACCACTGCCATTTTCTCTGGTAAACAAGGAACTCCATGATGCAGTAAGAAAAAACAGCCTGGAATTTCTTGCTAGAGACTTTGAAGATATGGGTCAGAAACTGTAGGACTTAGAGACTAAAATGATGGGAACTTGGTAAAGGATTGAGCACTCTTAGCAACTAGTACAGTGCATAGAACACAGCTGCTGCTGCTAAGTCGCTTCAGTTGTGTCCGACTCTGTGCCACCCCATAGATGGCAGCCCACCAGGCTCCCCTGTCCCTGGGATTCTCCAGGCAAGAACACTGGAGTGGGTTGCCATTTCCTTCTCCAATGCATGAAAGTGAAAAGTGAAAGTGAAGTCGCTCAGTCATGTCTGATCCTTAGCGACCCCATGGACTGCAGCCTTCCAGGCTCCTCCGTCCATGGGATTTTCCAGACAAGAGTACTGGAGTGGGGTGCCATTGCCTTCCAGGCTTCACTAAATGTGATTGAGTGAATAACAGAATCTTCATAACGACCTGAAAGAACATTGTCAAGAAGAGACTCATCCAGAAATGAGCTTCTAGTGAAATTTAAGTTTTTTAATTTCACAGAATACATATAAATGTATTTTTTACATGAGAACCTAACAGATAAAACTAATATCCTCTCTGACTACCACTTTGAATTACTGCCTCCTTTTTCACTCTCCAAGAATAGTTACTGGTATAAGTTAGATGTATATACCTTGCTAATATTTCCACAAACATGTGTACCCCACCAGAAATATGTAATATTGTATAGGTTTAAAAAAAATATATGAATGATATTAGTCTTACAAATTGCTCTTCAGTTTCCTTTTTTCATTAAAAAAGAAAAAAGTTTTTTTATTTTTTCTTGTTGACCTAGAAAGGGACCTAGCTCATTCCTTTCAGTGAATACATAGGATGCTTTGGTATGTATGTGCCACAATTTGCCCACCTCCTTACTGAAGGATACTTAGATTGTTTTCATTATTTTGTTATCATAAAAAATGCTGTAATAAACAGCCTTATGTTGTTTCTATATGCACACATGTAGAAAATGGCAAAAAAAAAAAAAGTCACAATCTCCACCTTCCTTGTATCCACACACTTTGCAATGTGATTTTGCAGCTCTTCCTAAAAGATAAAGTCCTTTTCTCCTCCACTTGAAACTAGGATGACCTTGGACTTAATTCAGCCAGTGGAAGGCATGTCAGTGTGCCAATTGTAAGCCTAGACCTCAAGAGGTCTTGAATGCTTCTGCTTTCTATCTCTTGGAGCTTTGTCCAAGCACCAGGTGAATGCACAAACCCAGACCAGCATGTTGGTGAAAGACAGACCACATGGAACAGAGTTGAGCTATGTCAGCCTAGAGCATCCTACACCAGCCAGCCCCCAGCTATCTCAGCACCAGACTGAGCCAGAGGAAATCAGAACCTGCCTAGCTGAGTCCAGTGCACGTTGCCAACCTGGAGACCTGTGAGCTAAATAAATACTTGCCCTAACAGTGAAAGTTATCTGATACAATGTGTGCAGATATTTCTTTAGAGTAGGTTTTTTTTTTCAAACTTTAGCTTGTATCAGTATCAGCTGGTGGGATTTTAAACTGATCTGAGTGGGACTTGAGCATTTGCATTTCTAACAAGTTCTCAGGCAATGCTAATAATTATAGGGCCATACTTGGGAAGTCACTGCTCTAGAATATATAACCTAAAAATGGTGTTGCTGGGTCATGAATTATAAGCATGATTAATAGCTAATAGATACTCCCAAGATGGAGCATATATCCATCCAAAGTGGATATATGCTCAGGGCGTCCCTGGTGGCTTACTGGTAAACAATCTGCCTGCCAATGCAGGGGACTCGGGTTCGATCCCTGGTCTGGGAAGATTCCCACATACCAAGGGACAACTAAGTCTGTGCACCACAACTACTGAGCCCATGTGACACAACTACTGAGCCCACACACTTAGAGCCCATGCTCCACAACCAGAGAAACCACTGCAATGAGAAGCCTGCACACTGCAACTGGAGAGTAGCCCTGCTCGCCGCAACTGAAGGGGGCCCACGTACAGCAACGAAGACCCAGCACAGCCATAGATAAATAAATAAATTTTTTTTAAAACACTTAAAAAAAAACAAAGTGTATCCTTATAGAAAATTTAAGGGGTAAAAGAAAAAGCCACTGAAACAAAACTTTTAAACCAGATAGTATCAGGAACAAATGTGAAAAACAAAGTATCAGTGTGAAGGAGGAAGTAACTCAGTAATTCTTGGGATTGGAAGATGGAACAGGAAGCTGATTAATAACAAAACTTATGACCAAAGCACAGAATATGAATGATGAAATGTTAAACCAAGAAAATAAATAGTATCTCATAATACTACTTATTAGAGTATGTGCTAGAGCAGGACTAGAAGCTGCTCTAGAAGAGTATTCCTTTTTCGAAGGAAGTGACGGGGGGAGAGAGAGAAGATCCTGAGTGGTCATTCTGCAGCCTCATCCCTCACCTCACTTTCCTTAGTTCTCCATGCCAGTTTCCACGGTTGTCTTTTACTTCCTTTCATGAAACGTCCTCTCTCCCACCACAGGGCCTTCGCACTTACTGATTCCTGTGCATGGAACACTTCCTCTTTCTTTCTGCCCGTATTCAACCAAGTTAATTTCTATTTAACTTTAACGTTTTAGATCTAATTTCACTTAATCGGGAAAGCCACATCTCCCAGACTAGATGAAATTTCACCCTTATAAACTTTCAACACACTGCATTTCTCCTACACAGCACTTAATGTAGCTGGGATTTTACCTTTATTTTTGTGTTTATATGACTGATGACTGCCTTACCCTCCAGCCTGTGAGTTTCAGGAGGGCTGAGACTGTGTCTCTTCTCATCACCATTGTAATCTCAGTATCAACTTTGGCAAAGAGCAGATACCCATAAATATGTGTTGCATGAGTAAAATAGGGCTTGCAAAAAGCTTTTAGTGAACCTGAGGTCAAGAGTACAATGAGAAACATTCAGAAGAGGGGAAAAAAGAGGAGGAAACAGAAGCATTATCTTCAGGATACCACACAATAGTGGGTCACAGAATAGCAATGATGAGCTCCCATTTGTTTGAACAGCCACATCAAAAGAGTACTGGCTAGTGGACCTCTGATCCCCTGGAGAGAAGTTTCCATTGGTGTACTAGTGGATTCTAAGGTCGAGCCTTTTTCAGTATTTTTGAATTAGAAAGTTTGCCTATACCGTGTTTGCAGATAACATGAGAGCCAAAAGGTTTATTTTGCCATAATTTAGATGAAAAATAATACCCAGAACTACAAAGTCAAAACCAATAAAATAAAGGTCAATAAAGATACATATTAAGTCAATCTTGCAAGTACCTGATTATGGAAGAGAAGCTGGGTTTGACTACCTGGATTATATAAAGACTTGATTGCTGACAACAAATTCATAATGAACAAATGCTGTGAGATAACTGGTAAGAATGTCCAGAGAATGGGAACTGATGGTCTCACTTTACTGGTAGATTCTTGAGTACTATATCCAGTTCTTAGAGCCAGTTTGAGGCCTGGAAACCTTGAGATAGGAAGAATAGCATCTGGAGACAATTAGCCTGCAAAAATAAACACTAGAGGAAAAACAAAAATTGACCTCGGATAGAGACAGCTCACCAAATGTGTACCTCCAGCTCAGGAAGAGATACTCTTTCTGAAGCTCTCATGATTTTTTATTTTTATGATTTCTGATAAGTTCTTTTTCATCTTATGTTCTTGTTTCACTTCTTATTTCATAATTCCTTGTTTGTTTGTGAATATTATAATTCATTTCTCTGAGAATTCTTTGAAAAGAACTTTTGTTTTCTATTAATCCATGTTTAACCAGTGAATGGCTTCTTTTCTTTCTTTCAATTTAAGTATCTTTACTTGGCTGTGTCAGGTCTTAGTTGCAGCATGCAGGAGCTTCCCTTGTAGCATCGGGCTTCCCTCTAGTTTCGGCGTGTGGGCTCAGTAGTTGCGGTCAGTGGGTTAGTTGCCCCACAGCATGTGGGATCTTAGTTCCCTGCTGCTGCTGCTGCTGCTAAGTCACGTCAGTCGTGTCCAACTCTGTGCAACCCCATAGACGGTAGCCCACCAGGCTCCTGTCCCTGGGATTCTCCAGGCAAGAACACTGGAGTGGGTTGCCATTTCCTTCTCCAGTGCATGAAAGTGAAAACTGAAAATGAAGTCGCTCAGTCGTGTCCGACTCTTCACAACCCCCTGCACTGCAGCCTACCAGGCTCCTTCATCCATGGGATTTCCCAGGCAAGAGTACTGGAGTGGGTTGCCATTGCCTTCTCCTTAGTTCCCTGACTAGGGATCAAACCTATGTCTCCTGCATTGGAAGGCAAATTCTTATCCACTGGACCACCAAAGAGGTCTCCCCTTTTTTCTCTTTTCCTGTAGATTATTTTAATGCTTTCATTTGCCTGAGCTGATTTCACTCCTTAATCACTGATTTTGGTGCCAGTCTTTCTTAAAAATATTTTCCTTATGTGTTTCAGAAATTTGGTTTGCAGGTTTACTTTTAGTGGAAAAATTTCCTTCTTCTTTTGCCGTCCTCTCCTTTTCCTGTCATCCCACTCCTTTTCCGTCTCCTGGTTTACTTTTCTTCTATTTGGTTTTTTCTGCTCCCAATCCAGAGACAGCTGAACTATTGGAGCTCTAGGCTCCTGGCTCACAGTGATAGTAAAAATCCTGCCACCATGTCTGCCAGCTGCTTGATTAAGTTGCCTTCTGCTGCTGCTGCTGCTAAGTCGCGTCAGTCGTGTCCAACTCTGTGCGACCCCATAGACGGCAGCCCAACAGGCTCCTCTGTCCCTGGGATTCTCCAGGGAAGAACACTGGAGTGGGTTGCCATTTCCTTCTCCAATGCATAAAAGTAAAAAGTGAAAGTGAAGTCACTCAGTCGTGTCCGACTCTTAAGGACCCCATGCCCTTGATTTCCATGGAGAACATCTATTCTTCATTACCTTCACAGAAGCCATACTTTGAGTGGCCTCTCCCTACTTCTAAAACGGTAGAAGTCCATGAGGATCTTGGCTTTTGCTCTCTATATGGCTCTGTGCTTCTGATTCAAGGAGAGGTGAAGAGTGCATAACATATATAGTATAGTTTTTAAAAGAATGATAAAATGAGAATTTATTGTAACCACTATTGTCTGTCTTTTACATTCTTTATACTTTTCTCTCTCACTGAGATGTGCTTGGAGTAGTGGAGTCCCCTATAACAGGAACCTCCAATACCATGGTGCCAGAGTACACCCTGTCCACTCTAACAGCAGGTGGTGCTCCAGGGTCCTCAGTGAATTTCACTGCAAAAACCTTTGGGTCCTAGGATAACCTGGTCTCTTCAGGGTTGTAGGCTTTATAAACAGCCCATCACTGTATAATTATTTAGCTCCAGGATCTTCTGACTAGATGTGGTTACCATTATTGCCTTTTCCTTAAAATTAAATAATAGCTCTAGATGTTTGGGCTTCCTTGGTGGCTCAGATGGTGAAGAATCTGCCTGCAATGCAGGAGACCCAGGTTTGATCCCTGGGTCAGGAAGCTCCATGGAGAAGGAAATGGCAACCCACTCCAGTATTCTTAACTGGAGAATTCCATGGACAAAGGAGCCTACCAGGCTGCAGTTCATGGGGTCACAGAGTCAGACATGACTGAGCGACTAACAGTTTCACTTTTTCAAGATGTTCACAACTTTTTCTCTTAACAATAGCTTGTCAAGTCTGTGAATTCTCTCTACAAATTCCACGTGTAAGGAAAGACGGGCTCATTTGATACATTGTGTAGGCTGCCCCAGTGCTAAGGTTTACAAGCCTTCAGAAATCCTTGGGAAATATATAAATATATTTATTATTTAAATAATTTGATTTAATACATAATATTAA
>NW_011475885.1:246153-247790 GCF_000754665.1 Bison bison bison
ATAATATTAAATATTTTTATCTTAAAAATACAATATTTTAAATATACTATATATAATATGTAATATATGAAAGATAATTATATATCCCGAAGTAATGAATGCTTAATTATCTTCAAAATTAACATCTCATTAACTGTTCAGTTAGGATTATACACCTTTTACATATTATGGTAACCTGAGGTTAGGTTTCTTATTTCACAAGAACCTCTGATCATCTACAGCTGTCAGAGATCATAGCTAACTACAAATTACATGATACTTTTGGATTAAAAGTTTTAAGTGCAAATTTTATTCACAGAATTTTTAACAGCATATGTATTTTTTAATATTAGGCCTGCTGCTGCTGCTAAGTCACTTCAGTCGTGTCCGACTCTGTGTGACCCTGTAGACAGCAGCCCACCAGGCTCCCCCGTCCCTGGGATTCTCCAGGCAAGAACACTGGAGTGGGTTGCCATTTCCTTCTCCAATGAGTGAAAGTGAAGTCGCTCAGTTGTGTCCAACTCCTAGCGACCCCATGGACTGCAGCCCACCAGGCTCCTCCATCCATGGGATTTTCCAGGCAAGAGTACTAGAGTGGAGGCCTAGATACAACAATATTGTTATATGCTTGATGTGGTGTGAAGCTAGACTTTCAGAAGTAAGAGATTTTAAAGAGCCTCAGAGAAATGGAAGAAGCTGAAATGAGACATAAAGAATAGACATGACAAGAGAGGAAAAGGGTCCTGGGGAAAGGAGCTGCCTACTGAGCTGCTGCTGTGTGCCCAGTGCTGTTGCAGGAGCTGAAGATCTAAAGTAAGTTGGCCTGGTAAGAAATCAGATTAGTTGAGTAAAACAAAGTGTTAAGTGTTACTGAAAGTTATGACCAACCTAGATAGCATATTCAAAAGCAGAGACATTACTTTGCCAACAAAAGTCCATCTAGTCAAGGCTATGGTTTTTCCAGTAGTCCTGTATGGATGTGAGAGTTGGACTGTGAAGAAAGCTGAGTGCCGAAGAATTCATGCTTTTGAACTGTGGTGTTGGAGAAGACTCTTGAGAGTCCCTTGGACTGCAAGGACATCCAACCAATCCATTGTAAAGGAGAGCAGCCCTGGGTGTTCTTTGGAAGGAATGATGCTAAAGCTGAAACTCCAGTACTTTGCTACCTCATGCAAAGAGTTGACTCATTGGAAAAGACTCTGATGCTGGGAGGGATTGGGGGCAGGAGGAGAAGGAGATGACAGAGGATGAGATGGCTGGATGGGATCACCGACTAGATGGACATGAATTTGGGTGAACTCCGGGAGTTGGTGATGGACAGGGAGGCCTGGCGGTGACTGAGCGACTGAACAGAACTGAAGAGATGTGCGCATTGGGGCTCCAGGTGTGGAGAGAGCTCCTAGGGACGGGGCCTACGAACGCTTCTCTAAGGAGGCGACACCGGATCTAAGAGGAGGCAGACGTGGGGAAACTGGAGGGGACGGAGAAAGATGAAGAAACATCGAGAAAGACACAGGACAAAGTTAAAAAAGGAAAAGAGGAAGGACTCGATGCTATCGGCGCTCTGCCCATCGTGCCTTGACTGCTAGGGTCTGAGCGCAGTCACCGCCCCCCTCCCTTCCCCTCCCTCCCATCCCTTCCTTGAGCCTCAGCTGCCA
>NW_011475885.1:248573-249058 GCF_000754665.1 Bison bison bison
CCCTTGGCTTTTAGGATGAGGTGGGCGCACCGGGCATCGTAGTTGGAGTCTCTGTAGATGGAAAAGAAGTCTGGTCAGAAGGTAGGCTCAGAATAGCTTTATTTATTGGCTTGTTTTCTGCCAGTCGGTGAATAAAATCTTGCCCATTAAGTGGAATACATACTTTAGAGAAAAGTGTCTAACAGAATAAAGAATTGGACTTTATTCTGTGTTGGAATAGAATAGCAAGGTTTAAAATATGATTCTGATGAATAAATTGGAGTCTTAAAGATGGCTTGTTTCTACCCCCACTTTCTTAAAAGACTGAATTTATTGCTTTCTTTTTGTGTGTGTGTGTGTGTGTTTGTTAGCCATCTGTATGTCTTCTTTGGAGAAATGTCTATTTAGTTCTTTGGCCCATTTTTTGATTGGGTCATTTATTTTTCTGGAGTTGAGCTGTAGGAGTTGCTTGTATATTTTTGAGATTAGTTGTTTGTCAGTTGCTT
>NW_011475885.1:249195-259724 GCF_000754665.1 Bison bison bison
CAGTTTTCCCAGCACCACTTGTTAAAGAGATTGTCTTTAATCCATTGTATATTCTTGCCTCCTTTGTCAAAGATAAGGTGTCCATATGTGTGTGGATTTATCTCTGGGCTTTCTATTTTGTTCCATTGATCTGTATTTCTGTCTTTGTGCCAGTACCATACTGTCTTGATAACTGTGGCTTTGTAATAAAGCCTGAAGTCAGGCAGGTTGATTCCTCCAGTTCCATTCTTCTTTCTCAAGATAGCTTTGGCTATTCGAGGTTTTTTTGTATTTCCATACAAACTGTGAAATTATTTGTTCTAGCTCTGTGAAGAATACCGTTGGTAGCTTGATAGGGATTGCATTGAATCTATAAATTGCTTTGGGTAGTATACTCATTTTCACTATATTGATTCTTCCAATCCATGAACATGGTATATTTCTCCATCTATTAGTGTCCTCTTTGATTTCTTTCACCAGTGTTTTATAGTTTTCTATATATAGGTCTTTAGTTTCTTTAGGTAGATATATTCCTAAGTATTTTATTCTTTCCGTTGCAATGGTGAATGGAATTGTTTCCTTAATTTCTCTTTCAGTTTTCTCATTATTAGTGTATAGGAATGCAAGGGATTTCTGTGTGTTGATTTTATATCCTGCAACTTTACTATAATCATTGATTAGTCCTAGTAATTTTCTGGTGGAGTCTTTAGGGTTTTCTATGTAAAGGATCATGTCATCTGCAAACAGTGAGAGTTTTACTTCTTTTCCAATTTGGATTCCTTTTATTTCTTTTTCTGCTCTGATTGCTGTGGCCAAAACTTCCAAAACTATGTTGAATAGTAATGGTGAAAGTGGGCACCCTTGTCTTGTTCCTGACTTTAGAGGAAATGCTTTCAATTTTTCACCATTGAGGATAATGTTTGCTGTGGGTTTGTCATATATAGCTTTTATTATGTTGAGGTATGTTCCTTCTATTCCTGCTTTCTGGAGAGTTTTTATCATAAATGGATGTTGAATTTTGTCAAAGGCTTTCTCTGCATCTATTGAGATAATCATATGGTTTTTGTTTTTCAATTTGTTAATGTGGTGTATAACATTGATAGATTTGCGGATATTGAAGAATCCTTGCATCCCTGGGATAAAGCCCACTTGGTCATGGTGTATGATCTTTTTAATGTGTTGTTGGATTCTGATTGCTAGAATTTTGTTAAGGATTTTTGCATCTATGTTCATCAGTGATATTGCTTTCAAAGTTGTGTATAAAACAGTCTGTTAACTGCACGTTTGTAGATAACCCTTATGATTAAATAAAACATCAGACTATAGTGGTTTTCTTTTTTTATTCAGTCGATTTATTGAGTCCTCTGTTGTGTAAAATGCACAGTACTAAGAACTGGGGATATACATGATTCTTTTTCTTCAATGAGTTTACAATCTACTTTATTTGTTTTTGTTTTTGACTATACAGGGGTGTCAGCTATATTTTCAGAAAAAAGCTAGCGACTTGGGAAGATAGATTCCTAGTCATTCTGTGATACTTTTATCAAAGAATTTTGTAATTTGATTTACTTTTCCATTGTGCACAAATTGGTCCAACTCATCACAGCAGGTTTTTAGAAACCCAGCTTTTAGGAAGTGTTGTTTCAGACATCATTTAAAGGAAGGAGTACTTTTAGAAGTTGATAGGAGCAGTAAGGTTTTGAATTTAAAGAAAAAGTGATTCTTTATCCAAGTTTAAGCATAGCCCAATCAACATTTATGAAAGATATTATAATAAAAATTATATAAATGTCAGCTCTGTAGGTGAGGGCTTTGTTTTTATGCAGGTATTTTTCTGCATAATCTACATTTACAGGTGAAAATAATTATACCTTTTCATTCTTTTCAGATCTAAGTTCTTTATATATCTTAGATTGCCACACTTTTATCCTACAGAAGATGAAACCAAACGTAAAATATTTTCTGGGCTTCCCTGGTGGCTCAGAGGTTAGAAGGAGCTTTATTTAAACTAGTTGTTGTTCAGTCGTGTCTGACTCTTTGTGACCCCATGAGTACATTAGTTTTCTTCTGACCTGCAGCTGAATTTAATTGATGATTAGCTTGATTGGTTTTCTGGGGCATCTTTTCACATTTGTTTTATTAATCATTTTTAGGGATTTTGTATAAACTCACTAAAAAATCAAGAATAAATATAATCTGAAGAACAATGATGTTTTCCTTAAAGAATGTAATTTATTTAAAATATGGAATAAACAAATTGTTTAGATAAGCTAAGCATTAGTAACTGAATCATAACATTACTGTTTTGCACAAGGTACAATTTCAGTCTTGTTATAAGGTTAAATTGTTAGGCCTACAGTTGTCAGTATTGCTAAGACTCATCCCTTATATGTTCAGTTTTGATTAGTTATGCAAGCGGAATAGCTTTTTCTTTTGATAAGCACATGGAATGTTTTAAGATAGTATTATTTCAGTTTTTGAAGACTCCTTTGACCATGAGACCTATTATGACTTTTTGCTTTTTTCTCCCAAAGGTTTAGGTTATGCTGATGTTGAGAACCGTGTACCATGCAAGCCAGAGACAGTTATGAGAATTGCCAGTATCAGCAAAAGCCTCACTATGGTTGCTATTGCCAAACTGTGGGAAGCAGGGAAACTGGATCTTGATATTCCAGTACAACATTATGTTCCTGAATTCCCAGAAAAAGAATATGAAGGTGAAAAGGTAATGAAGCCCATAGTTCCTTTTTCTAATGACGTCTAAGTGGTTTAAAAGCTTTCATAAGATTCTTTGATTTGTTTTTAAATTTTGTTAATGGATTAAAGTTTTATTTTCTCCTGGTAATAACTGATTGGATATTTTTCTAAAATTTGAGGCTAAAGATGCGTACATGATAGCAGCAGTTTAAAATGGAAAATATTGCTGGAACATTATTCCAAGGCTACTGACTTTTTATTATGCAGTTTAATACTGTAGTTGAATTTTCATGTTTTTACTGTTAGGTGTCTGTCACAACAAGATTATTGATTTCCCATTTAAGTGGAATTCGTCATTATGAAAAGGACATGAAAAAGGTGAAAGAAGAGAAAGCTTATAAAGCCTTAAAGATGATGAAAGGGATGATGGAATCTGACCAAGAAAAAGAGTTAAAAGAAAAAGGAGGCAAAAGTAACGAAAAGAATGACTTTGCGAAAGCTAAGGTAGAGCAAGATAATGAAACCAAAGGCCGAAATTCAAAACCTTGCAAGAAAAAGAATGATTTTGAACAAGGTGAATTATATTTGAAAGAAAAATTTGAAAATTCAATTGAATCTCTAAGATTATTTAAAAATGACCCTTTGTTCTTCAAACCTGGTGAGTGTTAATTTCTTCTTTTTACAAAATCATCATTATTGAATGATTAATTTTCAGAAACTCCAAAATGATACCATCCTGAGTGCATTCAATGTGGTTGATGATGGTATGGTTTTGTTACATGCTTGCCTTTGTTGTCTATAGTTCTTAACAAAGCCTAGCATTCAGGCAGTTAGTTGTTTGCTTTAACTTCACTGGAGGCTACCTAGACATTTAATGGATTCTCAGTATCAGGATATTCATGGAAAAAATAAGGTGTTGGAATAGCCCTCCAAATAAAATTTGGACCAAAGTTTGCATGCTGAAGCATTGCTGATTTTTTGTATTTTGTTAGTATTTAATTAAATTGTTCAATTTGTTTTATGCATTCATTTCTTAAAGAAATTAGCATACCCCAGCTTAATTTTATTTCCCAAAAAGCTGCTCTATAAAAATAATTTTTTGTGTATTTTTTGGTATGATGCCTGCCAAAACCACTTTATCTTTAAATTTATTGTAGGTTTATGTCCTTGTAGTCCATTTTCATTTTAAAAGTGGTTTGTGGAAATTCCCTAGACATCCAGTGGTTAGGACTCCATCCTTCCATGGCAAGGGGCAAGGGGTTCAAATCCCAACTGGGGCATGGCGAAGAAAACAAAAAACAAACAAAAAAACTAATAAATATATCGATCATTTTATTAACATGCTTGTGTTTGAGACATGAAATAAGCAGGGCCATTGCAAAGTTGACTAAATTTGTTAATATATCATTCATGATCTTCACCTAAATGGTTAGTAAAATATTCTAGTTTTAAAAATATGCCAGTTTTCAGTAGAAAAATATTTTGCATGTTTTTGAATAATAATGAAGCACTTTTTTTTTTTTCCCCCTTTGCAATGATGTCTCAAGGTAGTCAGTTTTTGTATTCAACTTTTGGCTATACCCTACTGGCAGCCATAGTAGAAAGAGCTTCAGGATATAAATATTTGGACTATATGCAGAAAATATTCCATGACTTGGATATGCTGACAACTGTGCAGGAGGAAAATGAGCCAGTGATTTACAATAGAGCAAGGTAAATGATTACCTTCTGGTATGTCTAGCTATATTGCATCTTCATACTATGTTATCAATTTAAAGTCACGCTTTGCTTGTCTCCATTCCATAATCAACCTGCCACATTTTGGGAGCTTTTCTTCATGTCTCTTTTTCCACCTAAAATGTAAGTAAAATAAAATGTATTTTATTTTTCATATATATTTGTATATATATATATATGAAGTAGTCCAAGTTCCTTAGATAAAAGTTAGCAATAATAATTTAAGCACATGAATAATTAAACTAAAATTTTACCCATCATGGCTATCTATAATTTGATCTTCCATCATCCCTTATATTTTAGTTAATCTTTTATTTACCTTTTATTATTTTTAATTATTTTTTAAATTTAGAAATTATCTTACACTTATAGAAAAGTTACACAAACTGGTACAAAGAATTTTCATATACTCTTCAACCAGATTCCCCACGTTAGTTATTTTACTACATTTGCTTTATCTGTCTGTCTCTGTTATTTTTTTCTCAGCCATTTGGAAATCAGTTGGTAATATGCTACCCCTTATACTTAAGTGGTACCCATAAATACTTAAATATGTATTTTCTAAAACTAAGGGCATTCAGGAAATTAACATCAACATAATGCTTGTATCAAATCTACACACAGTATTCAGATTTTATCAGTTGCCCCAATAATGTCCTTTATAACACAAGGAAAAACATTTTTCTTTCTGGTGCAGGATCTAATCTAGGATCGCACGTTACATTTAATCGTCAGGTCTCTCAGAAGTCACATGAATTCATTGTATTCCTTTACTGGTGATGATAATTTGAAGTGGTATATACCAGTTTTCTCCCCTGTAAAACTTTGAAAATCATTTTATTGAAATAATCAAGCTAAAATTTTGTCATAATTTTTAGTAGTAATGTATAAAAAAGGCAGTGAAAGAAAATCTTGTGACTAAAGACTAATTCAAGTTTTACAGTTATAGTGTTTTCCATTTTACTCTTATTATTTGGTTGGTTAGAAAGGTAACAACACATTTAACAAATCAACTGTTACTTTTACCTTTTAAGTTTCCATTAGAGGACACACTTTACAAATGACTTAATGATACTTGACTGGATGAAATGGTAGAGGTTTGTAGGTTTATCTCCCCATACTAGCTTTGTTCAGTTTTCTGTTGTATTTAGTTAAATTACCATTTTAAAATTATCAGCTTATTTAAAAGGATCAAATATGCATTGCAAATCAGCCTGAAAGAGATTTTTTGAACCTAAAAGAAATTAGGTTAGCAGCAAGCAGTGAATTATAAGTTTAAGTGACCTGTAGGGGGTTTTTTTGTTGTTGTTTTGTTCTTTTTTTTTTTTTAATTGAAGTGTAGTTGATTTACAATGTTGTGCTAATTTCTGCTGTATAGCAAAGAGGCTCAGTTATACACATATACACATTCTTTATTTAATATTGTTTTCTATTATGGTGTATCCCAGGAGGTTGGATATATTTCTCTGTGCTGTATTAGTAGGACCTTGTTGTTTATCCGTTCTAAATGTAACAGTTTGCATCAGCTAACCCCAGGCTCGCAGTTCATCCCTCTGCCTCCTCACCTCCCCTTTGGCAACCACGGCCCGTTCTCTATGTCTGTGAGTCTGTTTCTGATTTGTAGGTAGGTTCATGTGTGCAGTATTTTAGATTCCATATATGAGTGATATCATATGGTATTTGTCTTTCTCTTCCTGACTTACTTAGTATGATAATCTCTAGTTACATCCATGTTGCTACAAATGACATTATTTCTTTTTTTGTGGCTGAGTATACATCATGTGTGTGTGTATGTGTGTGTGTGTGTATACACACCACATCTTTATTTATTCGTCACTGGACATACAGATTGTTTCCATGTCTTGGCTATTGCAAACAGTGCTTCTATGAACATAGAGGTGCATGTATCTTTTTGAATTACGGTTTAGTCCAAGTATATGCCAAAGAGTGGTATTACTGGATCATATGGCAATTCTATTTTTAGTCTTTTGAGGAACCTCCTTACTCTTCTCCATAGCGGCTACACTAACTTACATTCCCACCAACAGTGTAGGAGGGTTCCCTTTTCTCCATACCCTCTCCAGCATTTGTTATTTGTAGACAGTTTAATGATGGAAATGACCTTAGTTTTCAGACAATGCTTATTATGTCTAGGTCCACATTATATTCTACTGGAAACATAGGAAAAAATAACACCTGAAGTTGTCAGTTGAATCTAGAAAAGATTCTCTAGTAGTGTTGGAATAGATGCATAACCTTATTTTGAGTTAAATCTAGGCATTTGATAACAAATACCTGCTCTTCTATAAAAGGGGGAATCACTGAGCCTCTTTTCTCAACTGAAAATTAAGTCTCCATGAATGTGCAGACTGCAAATCAGCTGTTGTTTGTTGTTTTCTTAGTAAGTAATGCACAAATACCAAAACATGGCATGTGGCAGTGAGTTAGTTTCATCTTATCGCCCATTCTTTGAGAAAAGGCAGTGGGTTTCTGTTTCTACCATTAAAGGTTTCCATCAGCTCTGGGTTTTTCTTTAGATTTTGCTTGTGCCCAGTGGTGCTAAAGGAGTAAGTGATTCTGTTTAGGTAGATTAAATGGACTACAGAAATAAAGTAGGACACTAAAAGAAGAAGGAAATGTTGTTACAGAGGAAAATGTTCTGTCCATTTTCTTTGTTTTTATTTTATTTGATAGAATTTCTACTGGGGCCTCTAAAAGCTCAACTCTGATTCTTATTTTTGTAACAGTTATTTCAAAAGGGCTTAGAGGCATCAGGTTCGAGTGGAAGTGCAGGGAGTAAAAGAAATCTTCTCAAAGATGTATGTTTAAAAAAAAACAACAAAAAACCTTAAAGTAAAACTTAGTAATTGCATATGTTTCTATTTGTTTTATGGTACAATTTTACAAGAAATAAAATTTTGAGCAAAAATTTGCAGCTTTGTTATCTAGTCTACTGACCCCTTGGTATAATCATACATATGTTTGTATTATCTTGACCTAGGCTTTTTAGAGTTACTGTGTCCCAGAAGTAAATATTTATCATCTCTATCACTTCTCTGTGTGAATGTGTGTGTGTCTTTAAAATAGTGTCTCACAGTATCTGTCACCTGTTTGAGATATTTTCCCAGAATCCCACCCCGAAATACTACCTACTTTTCTTTGGCCAGAATTTTAGTGTCAGGCCACATTCAGCTGTAAGGAATGCAGAGAAATCCGTTTTTAGCTGGGTGCATTGTTGTCCTGAATAAAACTGGGGTTTCTTGAAGAATAGGAACATTGATTCTGTATATGCAAATAGATACATTTATTCTGTATTTCAAGTGTACTCTATATAAGCAAGTAAACTAAATAACCCTTTAAGCAAAAACCCACAGGGGAATGGAGTGAATGTTCTTGCCACTGAAGGACACTGTTGATGGGGGAATCCTTAGTCAATGCATTAGCTTATTATTAGATACCATTCATATTTTCTCTGTGTTTGGCGTAATACTTGCAACAAAGATCTCTTTCATAATTGGATAAGACCAAAATCAAATAAAATGTTTTCTGAAGTGTTTGCTGTAGTTTGACAGTATAAGTATGGTCTTTTCCTTCTCTTATTGTCTTTATTATTAATTATTTTTATTTTTTCAAGTATCTTCTAAGATTAAGCATTGTTCCTTGTGAAGCTTTCTTTTATGCCTTTAGCCTATCTGGTAGTAGGTTCAGCCCATGTTAATGCTAAATGTTAGAGTGAGATTGGTTTGTATAATATGCATGTTAAATTCTATAGGTTATTTAACTTCTTAAAGCAATAAAATACAAAGTGATGCATAATTATTTGTAAAGGCATTTAAAAAGGATTTAAAATTATTTTGCATTTATAAGCTTCTAGATGTAGATTTCTATAGTACTATAATGTTGTGCAGAAACTATAGAGATTCTTCAGGATGACTGTTTTGTCATCTGGCATCATTCCATCAATTATTCAGTTACAAAGATATTACAGTAATTTAAGAACTTGTGTCCATAATTCCATTCTTTTAGTGCAGAAATCCTTTAAGAATTTGAAATAGTGAAGTTATTCAGCTGATCAAGAATATTTTCATGAGAAGTCATTAATTTGTCCTCTGTAAAAAGGAATCAAAAGATTAAAGCTTAGAATTTATTTTAAAAGAGGAGTCATCCTAATTTCCAGCCTTGATGTAAGTGCTTTGAAACACTTCATTAAAAGTTGTATAATGCAAAGCTGATTATTAACCAAAATAGGTTTGTAGGTCTCTCCTAGTTTACAAACTTGGCGATCACTCTAACAAATATATTTTTCATTGAGAAACCTATTTTTAATTATTCTATCATGTGAGATTTTTTTGAAATTTGATTGACTGGAAATACAAGTGTAATCAGCATTCAGGCAAAAAGTAACGAGGACCTTAAATACAAGAGTGGCTATAGAAATGAAAGGAAGGGAGAAAGATTAGACAGAAAGCTAAGGTTGGATGATGAGATTTGTCATTACTGAATGTGAGAGAGTTGAGGGCAAGAGAGGCAAGAAAGGTCTTAATGGAGAGGAGAAATATGAGAAAGTTCAGACGAGATCACTTCTGGACACGTTCATTTTGCAAAATGAGAAGACGATGTATCAAATCATTGGCTCATAGGGGAGCATATTTAGATCCTCTGTAGACTTTTTTAATCTTCAGAGCATATACCTGTGGTCACTCTTGCTTCACTCAATATTATGACTTGGACTTTTGGGAGACATATAAGAATCATGACAGAAGAAAGAGGAGTCATTTTGCAAATTATGTGCCCACTATCCTTCAGTGTTATGAATTTTGAAGGAAAGGGTGAGGCCCACTACTCAATCTGGTAAACAACATTGAGAAACAAATTTGAGACTCATTAATGCTAATAGAAAAACCGGTGGTAAATTTGGAACAGGGATTGTGGTACAGCTGCAGTTTTGTAGTTAATTCCTATAGAAAAGAAGACCTGGGACCCTGGAACCCCTGGTGATGGGAGGGATCTGGGAAATCACGGGACTGAGAGCTAGAAGAGAGAGCACAGAGCAAAGTGGCCTGTGGGGAGTGTCAGTGATGTGTTGGGTCACAGAGCTACAGGGGAAGCTAGAATGAGGGGAATTAGAAGATCCTTGATAACACGCAAGAGAGCTGTTTAGTAGAGATGAAGGAACAGAAGCCTTCTAAGGAACTGAATGAATGGAGAGGGTGAGTGCATGAAAACAGCAGGTGTGGACTGTTTTGTGTAGTTTGGCAATATATGAGAGTGCCAGACATCCTGGAATGTGAAGTCAAGTGGGCCTTAGGAAAGCATCACTACCAACAAAGCTAGTGGAGGTGATGGAATTCCAGTTGAGCTATTGCAAATACTGAAAGATGATGCTGTGAAAGTGCTGCACTCAATATGCCAGCAAATTTGGAAAACTCAGCAGTGGCCACAGGACTGGAAAAGGTCAGTTTTCATTCCAATCCCAAAGAAAGGCAATGCCAAAGAATGCTCAAACTACCGCACAATTGCACTCATCTCACACGTTAGGAAAGTAATGCTCAAAATTCTCCAAGCCAGGCTTCAGCAATACATGAACCATGAACTTCCAGATATTCAAGCTGGTTTTGAAAAGGCAGAGGAGCCAGAGATCAAATTGCCAAGATCTGCTGGATCATCGAAAAAGCAATAGAGTTCCAGAAAAACATCAATTTCTGCTTTATTGACTATGCCAAAGCCTTTGACTGTGTGGATCACAATAAACTGTGGAAAATTCTGAAAGAGATGGGAATACCAGACCACCTGACCTGCCTCTTGAGAAACCTATATGCAGGTCAGGAAGCAACAGTTAGAACTGGACAGGAAACAACAGACTGGTTCCAAATAGGAAAAGGAGTACGTCAAGGCTATATATTGTCACCCTGTTTATTTAACTTCTATGCATGAGAAATGCTGGGCTGGAAGAAGCACAAGCTGGAATCAAGATTACCAGGAGAAATATCAATAACCTCAGATATGCAGATGACACCACCCTTATGGCAGAAAGTGAAGAGGAACTAAAAAGCCTCTTGATGAAAGTGAAAGCGGAGAGTGAAAAAGTTGGCTTTAAAGCTCAACATTCAGAAAAC
>NW_011475885.1:259824-281100 GCF_000754665.1 Bison bison bison
GCTGGGAGGGATTGGGGCAGGAGGAGAAGGGGACAACAGAGGATGAGATGGCTGGATGGCATCACCAACTCGATGGACATGGTAAACTCCAGGAGTTGGTGATGGACAGGGAGGCCTGGCATGCTGCGATTCATGGGGTCGCAAAGAATCGGGCACGACTGAGTGACTGAACTGAAATGAGAGTGAAAAGACTGGAAACTGGAAGCTGTAACGAGGATAAGAAAAAAAAAAAAGTGTGTGTGTGTGTTTTCCCTTAGCATATAGAAAACTAGAGCATTTTGTGAACTAAAGGTGAAGGCGTCAAAATTCCTATCATGGCAAGGAAAGCCTTTATGACGTGTACCCTGTCCCATGTCTACTCCTCTGTCATCACCTTGTGAAGCACTCTCTGCTTCAGTCAGACTGAACTCTTTTGCTCCCCAGCAGAGTGAGGAACCATTTCAACAAGTCTTGCTCTCACTAGTGCTCAGGATTCCTCACATCCATCTTTCTAGTCATCCCATAACCTGTTACTCAAAGCAATGTTGGCATCACTTGGGAGCTTGTTAGAAGTGCAAGATTTGAGGCCCTCCCCAGACCTGCTGGAGCAGAATCTGCATTTTAACAAAATCTCCAGGCAATTCATATGGTGCTCTAAAATTTAAGAACTGTCCAACAAGACTGTTTGCCCTTGAGAGCAGCCACAGTGTATGGTTTTTCTTTTCTGTCCATGCCTTGCAAGGAGTCTCCATTACATGCTTGGCCAACAAATCATGCTTTCACATGTTCAACATATTTCACAGTACTCAGTGGGTGTCCAGTACTGTTCTAGATGGGGGAAATACCAATGAACCAGGTAGATAAGATTTCTGCCCTTATGAAACTTACATTCTATGGGAGTGTAAACGAAGAATCTCCTATATTGACATGAAGAAAATAGAACAGAGCAGTGGGATATACAGGAAGAGGTTGTTAAGGGAAGGTCTATTTAAAATATATTGGTTTTAGGCCATGTCAGTTGAATTGAAATATGAATAATAAGGAAAGCTATGAAGGAAGACAGAGGTTGTAATTGATGAGGTCCCAGAGGTAAGCAAGGGCTAAATTATATTGGACAGTGAGGATCAGTGCCATTAGACGCACTGCTCCTTACTTTAACAATATGTTTTAACACTTCCCTTATTATGTGAAATGAAAATAGGAAATCATATAACCTATATTCAATACTCTTAACTAAAATGTAAAAAAAAAGAAATAAAAGGAATATTATATAATAGAAAAATATGGTATATAATAGATGTCTCAATATGATAAAATTTACTTACCACAACATGTGAAGATGTAACAAAGTTAACTGCAACTTAATATGTAAAATTATTTTAAATGTGACAAGTAAATGCAGACCAGTACAGGTTTATTGCATTTGGTGCTTCAACCCATGTCCTTAAAACTCTGGCTAAAGTTTTAAGCAAAATACAGTGTGGTCTTCAATTTTCACTAAGGCTGCACTCAAGAATTCATCTTAGAGTAAAAATGTGCCAAAAGTAGTTTGTATTTACATATAAAATGGAGGAGGTTCTAGGCTCAACTAGTTACAAACAGATTTTATTTTTGCTTACATGAACATCTGGTAGGATGGTTGACCTCACAGGATATAGATATAGGAGAATGCACCATGGTGTGGGGCTTTCCTATACACTACAGGACATTTAGGACCCTTAGGCCCCTACCCCTTAAGTCTCAGTAATAGCCCTCCAATAATTGTGACAGCTAAAAAAAAAAATGCCTCTCACAATTTCCCTTGGGGAGTTAGTCCTGCCTGTACTGAAGGCCATTGACTGTATCATAGACCATTGTGAGAAATTTGGGTTTTATTCTCATTACATTCATAACCATTGGAGGGTTTTTTATGGCTGGGAAAAGGAGGAGGCACAATCTGTGGCTTCTGCTTGCAGGGCAAACTGCAAGGAGGTACTACAGTCTAGGAAGTATAACTGGTGAAACAAGGTTGTAGAGGTGATAGGAGGTGGTCGAAGATGCAGGTAGTAGAATTACTCTTGAAAACAATAGGAAATTTTTTGTATAGATTGCATGATGATGTAAATGCATTTTAAGATGAAGATGGGAGTTTCTAGCTCACTTTGGATGGTCTCAATCTTCTCAGTAAAACAAAGAATATAGTTATCTGCTGACTAAGCCTAAAGTAGGATAGGGGGCTGAGGGTGAGATCAGGAATCACAACTGTGAAGAGTACACCAGGGAGTGGGGCGTCCCTGCTGGCTCAGTGGTAAAGAATCTGCCTGCCAATGCAAGAGACATAAGTTCGATCCCTGGGTTGGGAAGATGCCCTGGAGAAGGAAATGGCAACCCACTCCAATATTCTTGCCTGGGAAATTTCATGGACAGAGGAGCCTGGTAGCCTATAGCCCATGGGGTTGCAAAGAGTCGGACACAACTTAGTGACTACAACAGCAACAACATATCAGGGAGTACCCAGGAGAAGAATAAAAGGATTTGAGAACAACAGCAAAGACCCTTAGCAAGAGTATGAATTTATAGCAGTCAGCTTTGTTATATGAATTCCTGCAGCCTTTCTTGGTACATACGGGATACCTAGGTTTATTCAGAATTAATGGATTGGTATAGTGTAAGTTCAGAACAGTAAGGAACCAAAAGATGTGGTCTCACTAAAGACCACAACCAAAATAGGTGAAACGACTGATGATATAGTTCAGCCTAGAATAGCAGCAGCAACAGCAGAAGAGAAAATCAGAGGAAACCACTAGAAACTAAAAGACCTGGGAAAATTGAGAAGACTCAACGGGCATGGATGAAGGTTCCATTGAGGACAGAGAGCAGGTTCATTTGGAGAGCTGGAAGGATTGGAAGTCATAGTCATATGAAGAAATTTCTGAGTTTGAGACCCTAGTGTTAAAACAGATAAAAAAGTGATGGTAAGATTCAGGTCTAACTGTGCTTATGAATAGCCAAGGATAGATGAAGATGAGAGTCATTACAGGTGAGACTGTCAGCAAACTGAAAACCCAAGAGTACCATTTTATTATGAATCTTGAAAGGCAGAAGCCTCAAGAGTTGTGTCCTTTATTATTTATTTTGTGATTTCATTTTATGTACCTAATGTATGGTACAGTCTCCTCATATTAGAATGGAAACTTCATGAGGTTAGTCTCTTTTGTTTTACACTTTATCCCAGCATCCAAACAGTGCCTGGCATGTAGTACATGTTCCATCAATAATTGTTGAATACTTAAGCGAGTAAACCTTTATTAAGTACCTATTAGAAATATGCAGAGTGCTTTATACATTTATTTCTAACTCTGCAAAGTAGATGTTTTTGTCCCCATTTTACAAATTAGGATGGAAGCAGAGAGGCAACAGATTGCCTAGATTTTAATCCAATTCTGCCACTTATAAACTATGTGGCTTTGGACAAGTTATATATGTTCTCTGTGCCTTAGGAATTGTAGTAGTATCTATATCCTAACATTGTTACAGGAATAAATTAGTTCATATGTATATAGTTCTTAGAACAATACCTGGAACATAGTAAGAAGTATATACATGTTTATTAATCAAATAAAATAAACATAGCTATTAAGGGTGAGAGTTGGGATTCAGGCTGAGATTTGCTAACTCCTGCTGAGGCAATGGCACCCGACTCCAGTACTCTTGCCTGGAAAATCCCATGGATGGAGGAACCTGGAAGGCTGCAGTCCATGGGGTCGCTGAGAGTCGAACACGACTGAGCAACTTCACTTTCACTTTTCACTTTCATGCACTGGAGAAGGAAATGGCAACCCACTCCAGTGTTCTTGCCTGGAGAATCCCAGGGACGGGGGAGCCTGGTGGGCTGCCGGACGTCTATGGGGTCGCACAGAGTCGGATACTACTGAAGTGACTTAGCAGCAGCTGTTCCACTACACCAAGAAAGTACCCCATCCCATCATTATACATAGTATTTCTATGTTATTTTTAATCAGGAGATGTAGTCTTCTTATAAATATTAACCTTATTCCTGAACATCCCAATGATATGTTTTTAGTTATAAAATTTACATGTAGCACATGGTTCACTGAACCCAGGAACTGAAAATATCTACCAAACATTAGGTGTTTCTGCATATGCACAGGGCAAATATATATCATGTGTACTAATCAGTACATCTTTTAACAGTATTAGAAGTTTCATACACTCAGCATGGGCAAGGCTTGCAATAGAAAAAACAATCAGCTTTCTATACTTTACTCAGTAGCTTGTGTTTCATTTTATTTGAATCATACTGAAAAGTAGTGGTTACTTTCTGAGAAAATATATTCACTACAATGAAATACAGTCTGTCTCATGTATACATTTTTCTATTCATCTTCATGTATGGAGTCAATACTAGACTATCACATTTTTAATGACTATTCTTATTTCATTTTAGATTTTATGTTTACAATAAAAAGAAACGCCTTGTCAACACACCTTACGTGGATAACTCCTATAAATGGGCTGGTGGTGGATTTCTGTCTACAGTGGGTGACCTTCTGAAATTTGGGAATGCGATGCTATATGGTTACCAAGTCGGGCTGTTTAAGAACGCAAATGAAAATCTTTTACCTGGATATCTTAAACCGGAAACAATGCTGATGATTTGGACACCAGTCCCTAACACAGAGATGTCTTGGGATAAAGAGGGTAAATATGCAATGGCCTGGGGCGTGGTGGAAAAGAAGCAGACATACGGTTCTTGCAGGAAGCAGCGGCATTATGCCTCACACACTGGAGGCGCAGTGGGTGCCAGTAGTGTCCTGCTGGTCCTTCCTGAAGAACTGGATGCAGAAGCGCTAAATAACAAGGTCCCCCCAAGAGGAATAGTTGTTTCTATCATATGTAACATGCAGTCTGTTGGCCTCAACAGCACTGCTTTAAAGATTGCTCTGGAATTTGATAAAGACAGATCAGACATACCTTAACATCACAGGTGCAAAACAAGCTGTTATGGTTTTGTTTTTGTTTGTTGGTTTTTGTTTTGTTTTGAAACATTGAAGTCCCAAAATACATGCAATTTTAAAGAATAAATTTGTAATAGAGTATAACTGAATGCAGAGAATTATGTACCTCTAATTGCTTACTTTTGTAATTGTCTTTTATTGGAGGATGAGTTCTTTATACTCAGGGAAGTAACTATATTTTTACTTTTTGAAAAAAGTGTTAACTCTTGAAATAAAATATTCTGATAAAAGTGTACTTTCTGAATGTGTAATATAGAGGAAATTTCATTCAACAGCAGACTCAAAATATTGTTCTTTTAATATGACAGCAGATGGTACTTCCCTTGTGGTCCAGTGGCTAAGATTCCTTGCTCCCAATGCAGGAGATCCAGGTTCACTCCCTGGTCAGGGAAATAGATCCCACATGCTGCAACTTAAGATCCTGCATGCCACAACCAAGACCTGCCACAACCAAATAAATAAATATGTTTTAAAAAGAAAAAAAAAAAATGACGGCAGAAACAAGATTGTGGGAAACGGTGTATTAGTTCTCTATTGCAGCTTAAAACAACATACATTTATTATCCCATGGTTTCTGAAGCTCAAGAATTCAGGAGTAGCTTGACTGGATGGATCTGGCACCAGAGTCTCTAATGAGGGTGCAGACAATATGTTGTAGTTATCTAAAGGCTTTTCTGGTCCTAGAGGAAATGTTTCGCAAATGCTCATTCACTCACAGATTTTAAGATTTGTGAACTAAAGATATTATTTGCTCCCCAGCCAGACACAGGTTGGTAGCTGCTTGATTAGTGCTCAAGGCCTAAGAATAGTTCTTGGCTCTTGGCTGTGTTCTCTAAACTCTTGGCTCTGCCCTCTGAATTACTCTTTTCATGAAAGGCAACATGTGTTTGCATCCAAGTGGCTTTCTCAGCCTGCTTTCATTTTTGGCCACACCAAGTCACATGTGGAATCTTAGCTCCTGACCAGGGATCCAACCCATGCTCCCTCAGAGGAAGCAGAGATTCTTAACTACTGGACCACCAGGGAAGTCCTACAACCTGCTTTCCTACTTGTACAAGTTTGAGGGTCCAAAGGCCTCTTTTATATTCTCCTTTCAGTCTAACTTAACAGTTTTCCTGTTAATGTAATTTTTTAAAACTCTGTGAGTCCCTTAAAAATCTCACTGGGGATCATGCTAATAAACAGAAGCTGTGCCCCCAAATCTCTTCAAACTAGACCCCTCTCAAACTTGGGATTCTGCTAAGACAATTGGAGAAAACACTGTTCAGCTTTTATTAAGACCTGTTGTTAAAACAGCTCTCAAGATACCATCTTGTTTCTTTCCACGGTCATAAAGGATTTTATATATCATACCCTCAATTTCATCTTTAGACTGTTTTTTGTTTTGTTTTCTGGAAGTGCCCTAAATTTTATCTTTGCCTTGAAGCCCTTTCTTAATTTTAGCATCCTTTGTCATTTGGAGAGTCTGGGAAATTTCTAAACGGTCAGTTATTGATGCATTTTTTTGTTTAGTAGCCCTTCCTTTAGCTTGTCTCTCTCCAGCTTTGTAGTGTGAGCAACAAGAAGAAGCCAAGAGTCAGTACTGGGTCTGGAAATCTCAGCTAGATTACCTAGTTCATTAGGCACATTTTCTACTTTCTGTGATCTTGCAGGCAATAATGTTGCTAAACTTCCTGCCACTTCACAGCAGTAGTCCTCTTTCTTCCAATTAACAGTAACATTTTCTTACTCTCCTTTAAGTCCACACCTGCAGCCTCCTCAAAGGCCATCATACTTCTAAACAGTTTCTTCAAGGCTCCTCAGGCATTCACTGACACTCTTTTCAAAATCCTTTCAGCTTCTATTCACTGTTCTAAATTTACTCCCCCATTTTGGGCTTTTGTTATAGCTGCACTCTGCTTCCAGGTAAAAAATCTACAATGTAAAAAATGAGTATTTCAGATATAATTCACAATTCATATACCTTAAAAGTCAACCTTTAAAGTGTACAATTTAGTGTTTTTAGTATATTCACAAGATTGTGTGCCCATTCAATTCCAGAATATCTTCACCCCAAAAAGGAATCTTAAACCCATTAACATTTGCTGTGCATTCCTCTCTACTCCCAGGCCCTGACAACCACTGATCTAGTCTCTGTCTCTTTGGATTTGCCTATTAAGGGTATTTCATATAAGTGGAATTATAATATGTGGCCTTCTGTGTCTGGCTTCTTTAACTATAATGTGCATTAATTATCTATTGCTGCATAACAAACTAGTATATCTCAAAAATTCTCTGTTTTATAAGTTTGGGAGCATTTTAGCTGAGCAGTTCTGGCTCGGGGTCTCTCCTGTGGCTGCAGAGAAGATGTCAGCAGGACTTTCAGTCACCTGAAGGCTAAAATGAGGCTGCTGCTAAGTCGCTTCAGTTGTGTCTGACTCTGTGCGACCCCATAGACGGCCTCCTACCAGGCTCCTCTGTCCCTGGGATTCTCCAGGCAAGAACACTGGAGTGAGTTGCCATTTCCTTCTCCAATGCATGAAAGTGAAAAGAGAAAAGGAAGTCGCTCAGTCGTGTCCGACTCTTACCGACCCCATGGACTGCAGCCTACCAGGCTCCTCTGTCCATGGGATTTTACAGGCAAGAGTACTAGAGTGGGGTGCCATTGCCTTCTCTGAGAATGAGGCTAGAGGATCTAATTCCAAGATAGTTCAGCCATGTGGCTATCAGCAAGAAGCTTCTGTCACTTGCTGGCTTTTGGGAAGAGGTCTCAGCGTCTCACTACGTGGACTTCTCCATAGGTCTGCTTGACTGTCCTATGGCTTCCCTCAGATTGAGTGATTAAAGAGAGAAGGTAAAAGCCACAGTGTTTTTTATAATCTAGCCTTGAAGGCCATACAGTAACAGTACTACTTATGCCAATTTCTCCCGATCACACAGACCAACCCTGATTCAGTGTAGGAGAGAGCTACACAAAAGCTGAATAAATACCAGAAGGTAAGGCTCATTGGGAGCCATCTTGGGAGACTGGCTCCATGGATGGCTTATTATAGTGTTGACATACTGGGAAATTTTGTTGTAATAGTCATAGATGATCAGTATTGGAGACTACACTGAATTTGGGGAAATTCAAAAAGCAATGGAAGTTTTTTTATTCTCAAATAAAAGAGGCCTGTTCTATAGTTCTGAGCTCTCAGCCTGTTTCTTCACTCCGCTTTGATCCATAGAGGTAAGTAGATGGATATTTCTGAGAGGTCAGAATACAGACAGCAACTCCCTACAACAGATCCATTTTATCTCCTTGTTTCTTTCTGGCTTCTGACTTCTAGGTCTTCTATTCATATTTGTCAAATTTTTCAACCCATACTTCTTTGATAAATAGAAAATGCCTTCCTTTAATGTTATTCTTTAAATTTTAAACATTAATTATTGTGACAAAAGGGAAATAAAATTAACAGCAATTAAAAAAATATTTCTGATAAAAATATCATGTTTTTGGACTTCCTTGGTGGTCCAGTAGTTAAGAATCCACTTTTCAATGCAGGGGGTGTGGTTTCAATCCCTTGTCTGGGAACTAAGATCACACATGCTGTGCACTATAGACAAAAACAAAATTTTTTTTAATCATGTTTTCAGTTTGATCATGTGATACCAATGTGAGCTTTGAACCTTAACACATACCATAGAGCAAAACGCTTGGACCTACCAGGAGGTGACATTTACACTAGCAGAGGAGAAAAGCGCATTGTCTGAGTGTTGGGGAGAAGTGTGATGTGACTGAACTGTCCACAGTGGGTTACAGCCACAAAGTGTGAAGAGATCTGTGAAGTTGGTTAATGTGTACTATGAACAGGGTACTTGCTTTAGACTAGTTTTTTTCACTTTTTAGGATTCTTATTGAAGCCATGAGAAAGCTGGGGATTTTCTCAAAGTGAATCAATATACAAACGTCAGGGGTTCACTGACCCCACATTAAGAATTCGTATTGACCATAATAACTTATTTTCTTACTTAATGCTTTGATAAGTGCTAAATAGAAGTGTTAGAAATGCTTTGATAAATTTCCGCATTTCCCAAAATGGTAATTGCGGTGTAGCTGATCCTTTAGGGAAAAGAACTCAGGAGAATTTGACACAAGTTGCTTGCATTTTTGTTTTTGTTTTTCTGAAATTTACAACTTGTCAAGGTGGTTATTGGCTACAAACAATTTGCTTTACCTTCCTGTGGTAGAATAAAAGTTTCAAAATTCTGCTCCAGATTTGATAGTTGAGGTTCTGGAAATATGTCTTTGTAGTTTTTATAGAAAAAATGTAAATCTTCATTTAGATGGGTTAGAGTTTATTATTGTATTTTATTAAGAAAGAAGTTACTTGTAACCTTTAGGGTTTTACAGATACATTATCACAACCATAGGCATAAAGAATTATATTGTTATTTGCTATTGATTCAGGTTCAAATAGTCTAAGTTCTATTCTTAGGAGATACTGGAATAGCTACTTGATATTTTGTTTTGCTTTGGCTGTGCCATGAAGCTTTTGGATCTCAGTTCCCCAACCAGAGATTGAACCTGGGCCCTTGGCAGTGAGAGCAGAGTCCTAACCACTGGACCACCAGGGAGTTCCCTTGATCTTTTATTTTTAAAAAAATACTAGAAAGCATAAAAGCTTCACATTGCAAATACCCATGTAATCCCAGTACCCAGAATTTAAAATGCTAATATTTAGTCAAATTTTCTTCATTTTAAAATAATAATGAGTAAAACTTAATAGATAAAACTGAAGACCCCTAGAACCATCACCCAAAGCCCCACTACTTTTGCCCTACAGGGACCAGCTGTCAGGAGTTGGTGTATATTTATCCACTCCCTTGTTTAATGCTTTCACAGCCAAGTATATACATATACACTGTGTGTATACTATGTATACTATGGTGCTATTTGTATAAATGTAAATAAAACATGTTCTACATTCCCTTTTTAACATTGATTTTTGTGATCTGCTCAAGTTGATAAATATAAATCCAGTTTACTGCTATAAAATATGATATCGTATGACTATATCACATTATATGGGCTTCTCTGGTGGCTCAGCAGTAAAGAATCTGCCTGCCAATGCCGGAGATGTAAGAGACACAGGTTTAATCCATGGTTCAGGAAGATCCCTTGGAGAAGGAAATGGCAACCCACTCTAGTATTCTTGCCTGGGAAATCCCATGGACAGAGGAGCCTGGTGGGCTACAATCCATTAGGGTCGCAGAGTTGGACACAATTTAGCAACTAAGTAACAACAACATAATTACATTATACTCTCCATTTTTTAACTGATTTTTTTTTTTTTTACTATTATATACAGAGCTGTAAGGAACATCCTTTTCTTTGAGTTGAACCATATGAAATTGTTATTTTTCCAAATCAAAAGATGCTTGAACATAGACAATTTTATGTAGCTGAACCTAATTCTGTTGTTTGTATACCACCACTGACTTTTAATTTTTGACTGAGCAATGGATAGAAAATGATATCTGATTATTTTTACTTGCATTTACCTATTGTTAGTGAAGTTAAACCTATTTTCACGCATTCATTGGCCACCTGGATTTCCTCTAAATTTCCTACCTATATTTGTGCCCATCCAGAATAGGGGAAATGAATAAAGCATTTCTTTAAAAATTGATTGTGTATGTACATGTTCATGGAGTTGGAGAATGAATAGTCTTGATAAATATTGGAGGTCTCCCAAAATGTAGTAAAATTTTTAATAGCCACAAATTCCTCCCATTCCATTTTGCATGCTCCTTTGCAATGTGATTTTGCCTCTCTTCTCAGCCAAAAGTGGTGTCTGTTTCTCCACTCCCTTGAACCTGGGCTGGCCTTGTGACTCTCTTTGACCTGTGGAATATTGTGGAAATGATGTTGCGTAAGTTCCAGAGTTCAGGCTTCAAGAGGTCTTCAAACCTTCCATCTTTACCCTCTGAGAACACCGCCTCCAAGACTGCCATGTAAGAAAACCAGACTAGCTTACTACATACTCAGCTGACAGCCAGCACCAGACATGTGACTGAAGTCATCTTGGACCTTCCAGTCCGGTTGAGCCTCCAGATGAAGGCAGCCACATGATGAGCCCAGGTAAGATCAACCCACAGAATCATGAAAAAGAATGTCATCATCATTTTAAGCCACTAAATTTTGGGGTGGCTTGGTTTGCAGCAGTAGTTAGCACAACTGTGCTCAAGTGTGGTAATGAGGTGGGTAAATAATTTGAAAGAAAAAATAGAACTTGAAAGTTCTTGATTTTGAATCGACAGGATCCTTTTTTATTTAAAAGAATACTATTAGCAGAGCACTCACTATGTGTCAGGCATTGTGCTAAGAACTTTATTAACTCATTTTATCTTCAAAACAACCCCATTAAGTAGAAAGTATTATAGTCATTTTGCCCAAAGTCACATAACCATTAACCATTAGAACTCATATCAAATCCAGGCTTATCTAACTCAAAAGGCTGTTCTAAAATTATCTTGTCTTCCCGTTAAAAAAGAAAACTCTAAAAATTTATAGGCCCAATAAAAGGACATTCGGTAGCATCCAACTTTATAGGTGAAATATTTAGTAAAAAAAAAATTGTCATATAAATTGAATAAAAATATATTGGGATTTTAAATAGTAAATCTGGCTTCAAATAAAGAATATTCACAACTTCTGTTATTATGCAAATTAAAGACAAAAATGGCACAGTAGAGTCATACTTTTAAACACCACCTCTCTTATATACATAGCATTATATATAAAATGTGAAATGAGAAAATGAGAAAGATACTCATGGACTGAAGAACACAACCACAAAACAGTGAGCAGGGCTGAAACTGGTGTCTCCTGAGCTCTGGGTGCAGATGGCAGTGGCAGCTCCAATATTATGTTCCTGTAGAATAATCAAAACCAACCTGCTTCCCTAAGAAAAATTCAAGTTGAGAATTTTTCCTATGTTGTTCTCTTATCAAGAGAGAGACTCTAAAGAGAGTCTTAACCACTGGGCCACAGGGGACTTCCTATTCTTTAGGCTATTTTATTTTTGTGTGTTCCAGCTTCATTGATTCACATGCAGTTGTCCAGCTTTCACAACACCACTTGCTGAAGAAACTGTCGTTTCTCCATTATATATTTTTGGCCCTTTTGTCAAAGATTAATTGGCCATTGGTGTGGGTTTATTTCTGAGTGCCTTATTCTGTTACATTGATCCATGTCTATTTTGGTCCCAATACCATGCTGCTTTGATTATTGTAGTTTTGTAGTTATTATCTAAAGGATGGGAGCAGTATACCTTCAACTTTGTTCTTTTCCCTCAGGGATTGCTTTGGCAATTCTCTGTCTTTTATGGTTCCATATAAATTTTAGGATTTTTTCTTCTAGTTCTGTGGAAAATGTCATTGGTTATTTTATAGGGATTGCATTAAATCTGCCATTTTAACAATACTAGTTCTTCCAATTCAAAAGTATAGGGTTTCTTTCCATTTCTTTAAATCATTTTCAGTTTTATTTATCAATTTGTTATATAGTTCTCAGCATATATGTCTTTCATCTCCTTGGTCACGATTATTCCTACATTTTTAAAGGTGATTTTTTTAAACTTTCCCTAATATTTCACTGTTCATGTAAAGAAATGCAATAGACTTCTGTATATTAATCTTGTATCTTGGTATACCTTGATGGCCTCATTTATCAGTTCTAATAGTTTTTGTGTGGCATCTCTAGGGTTTTCTATATATAGTATTTTGTCATCTGCATATTATATCTCTTCCAACTTGATACATTTTATTTCTTTTTTTGTCTGATTGCTATGGCTGGGACTTCCAATATTATGTTAATAGAAGTGGTAAGAGTGGGCATCCTTATCTTATTCCAGACTTTAGTGGGAGGACTTTCAGTGTTTCACCATTGAGTATTATGTTGGCTGTGGGTTCATCATAAATAGCTTTTATTATGTTGAGATATGTTCCCTCTTTACCTACTTTAGTAAGTTTTTAATCATAAGTGGATTTTGAATCTTATCAGATGCTTTTTCTGCATCTATTGAGATATAGTTTTTGTCTTTTCTTTGTTGATGTGGTTTATCATATTGGTTGTGTATGTTGAACCATCTTTGTGACCCTAGGATGAATCCAACTTGGTCATGGTTTATGATCTTTTTTATGTGTTGTTAGATTCAATTTACTAATATTTTGTTGAGAATTTTTGTATCTATATTAATCAACATTATTGACCTATGTTCTTCTTTTTTGGTATTGTCTTTATTCTGATTTTGGTATCAGCGTGGTAGTGGCTTCACAGAATGATTTTAGGAATGTTCCCTCCTCTTAAATCCTTTGGAAGAGTTTGAGAAGGATTGGTTTAAGTTCTTTTTATGTTTGGTAGAATTCCTCAGTGAAGTCATCTGGTGCTGGACTTTTTTTTTGCAGGGAGTTTTTATTATTATTACTATAGACAGAATCTCAATTTTCAAATCTGGATAGAATTCTTCAACTTTGTATTCTATGACAGGTAGAATAATGGCCCCCTAAAATGTCCACATCCTTATCTCCAGAATATGTGAATGTTACCTTACATAGCAAAAGAAATTTTGCAGGTGTAATTACATCAAGGATCTTGAAATAGGTAGATTATCCTGGATTATCCAAGTGAATGCAGTGTAATCACAAAGGTCTTTATAAGAGGAAGGTGGGAGGTTAGAGTCAGAGATGTGATGATAGAAGTAAAGGATGGAGTAATCTGGGGCCAGGAACCAAGAAATACAGGTAGCCTCTAGAAACTGGAAAAGACCAGGAAACATTCTCCCTTTAGAGCCTCCAGAAGAAACATACACCTTGATCTTAGGTTCAAGAGATCCACTGTGGACTTCTCATCTCCAAAACTGTAGGATAATAAATTCATGTGTTTTTTTTTTTTTTAAGCCACCAAGTTTGTTGTAGTTTGTTATAGCATCAGTAGGAAACTATATTCCTACTATTTTAAACCAAAATTCTAATATGAAGAATTTGTTATTGTTGTTAAAAAAAAAAAAGAGAGAGAGAGAAAATGAACCCTAGGAAGATAGTAGCTTATTCTGGCTTCTTTCCACTTCTAAACTCATCAGTAATCTAGATATCTAAATTATAGAGTATGTTAGTCACTCAGTCGTGTCTGACTTTTTGCAACCCATCGACTGTAGACTTCCAGGCTCCTTTGTCCATGGAATTCTCCAAGCAAGAATACTGGAGTGGGTTGCCATTCCCTTCTCCAGGCAATCTTCTCAACCCAGGGATTGAACCCAGCTCTCCTGCATTGCAAGCATATTCTCTACCATCTCTGAGCTACCAGGGAAGCCCACAAATTAGAGTAACAATGATAAATAACCTTACAATCACCAAAGTGGCAAAAAAAAAAAAAAAAAAGGGTTCCATTTATTTATGGAAGATGGGGAAGGGGGAAAATACTCTCATATATCGCTGATAGAAAGAAGTCTGGCATCACTTGATTAAAAATATATTTATCTTTCTAACCAGCAGTCTTACTCCTATAAATCTAACCCACAGAAATAAAAGCTCTATTATTAAGGAATACTTAAATATATTTATGGCATTGATTATAGTGGGAAAAAACTAGAAACAAATTGCCCACCAATAGGATAATGATGAATAAATTATGGTACTTCCACACCATGGACTGTTGTGCAGTCATTAAAATGAATTAGAGAATGAAGTTGGATCCCTGCTTCCCTTTCCCATATGCAGAATTCATTCAAAGCAGATCAAACCTAAATGTAAGAATGAAGACTATAAATCTCTTAGAAGAAAACAGGCATGAATCTCTGTGACCTAGGAATAGGGAATAATTTCTTAGATATAGCACCAAAAGCACAAGAACAAAAAAATTTAGATAAATTAGACTTCATATAAATTAAAAATGTTTGTGTTTCTAAGGACAAAAGATGAAGACACAAGCTACAGAATGGGAGAAAATATTTGCAAACCACATATATAAGGGATTTGTATCTAAAATATGTAAGAACTCTTACAACTCAAAAATAAAAAGGCAGCCCAGTTAACAATGGACAAAGGATCTGAATAGACATTTCTCCAAAGAAGATATACAAATAGCCAATAAGGACATTTAAGTATAGTCAACATCATTAGTCATAAAGGAAATGCACATTAAAACCCTAATGAGGTAACTCTTCACAAACACTGAGATGGCTATAATTAAAAAACAAACAAAAACAGACAAGGATGTAGAGAAACTGGAACCTTTGTGCTTTGTTGCTAGTAGGAATAAAATGGTGCAGGCACTTTGGAAAACAGGCAATTCCTCAAAAAGCTAAACAATTACCATCCGATCTAGCAATTCTACTTCTAGGTATATACGTCTGAGAGAATTTAAAATATCTCTACACAAAAATTTGTACACATAAATTCATAGCAGCATTATTCATAGCCAAAAAGTAAAAAAAACATAAATGTCCATTACTGATTAATGGGTAAACAAAATGTATATTCTACATAATATTATTCAGTTAAAAAGGGAATGAAGTACATGCATGAATGGCCATGATATGTATTTACGTTAATGAAAGCCTGACATAATAGGCCATGTATTATATAATTCCATTTATATAAAATGTCCAGACAGGCAAATCCAAGGAGATAGAAAATGTATTAGTGGTTGCCAGGATCTGGGAGGAGGAAGCAATGGGGAGTGAATGCTAGTGAGTATGGAGTTTCTTTTTCTCATAATGAAAATTGCCTGAAATTATTAGATATTGGCAGTGGTTGAACAACATTGTGAATATAATAAAAACCACTGAAATTTATATTGTAAAGTGTTGAGTTTTATGGTATACATTATATCTGAAAAATTAAACTGTATCAGATGATTTACAGAGGCAACCAGATAAGAAACCATTTGTTATCTGATCAGATCAGAAGCCAAGAATTTAATTTTTAGTTATTTTTATTTAATTTTTTTTCTAATTTATGGATAGGTTAGACTTTCCTTACATTAAAAAATGAAGACAGTGGTTAAGACTCTGCACTTCCACTGCAGGTGGCATGGCATTCCATCCTTGGTCAGGGAAACTAAGGTTCCACATGCCCTGTGGCAAGGCCCCCCAAAAAATGAGGACAATATAAATGGTAATATTAAAGAAAAACACTCAGTAAATAATAATGTTTGGAAAACATATTATTTAAGTTTGGAAAAGTCTGAATGTTCTCTTCTGAGCATTTTTCAAATCAAGTCATACTGTTTAATAATGGAATAAAACTTAATATACCATTCAATTCCCAGAGCCAAATATCTCTTTAAATTAACTCTTAGGTTCTTTAAAGTACCATACTTTCTTTTGATGCTATTTCCAAGAAAATTTGCAAGAATTTGCTCCCTGTTTATCACAGGTTTTGCCAAAGTTCCTAAACTGTGCACGCTGAGGTGCCTTGGAGCAAACACTGACACCTGACATCTTTTGGAGACCACACAAACTTCGAGTTCCAGGTAATTATGTTACATTTAGATAGCACATTTCCTTTGGTGATACATCTTTGTGAAGCTGGGTTTTGGGTCATTGCTGTGATAAGAATCTAATACTATGCAAAAATCAATGTGGAAAAAATGAAAATGGCAGTGTCCAATGTGATCCAAATTTTGAAAGATATTCAGTACCCAGAAGGCACACTCATTTCATTAGCAGGTCATTTAAGGATGAAGCAAAAAGTATCACTTTGGTTCTAATTTACATGTAGTTTTTTTTACTTTAGTACTAAAGCTGCTATAATTTAACTACTTAATAAATTTAACCATTAGCTATTTCTTTTGGCCAGGGAACTCCATGAAAAAAATTACTGAAACTAAAAAGGCTGTATACCAAGAAAGTTTGAGAAGCCCTGAGTTATCTGTTTCTCATACAATACACCCCAAACTTTCCACAGTTCTTCAGTTCTCATGCAACATTCCTCTGATATAACAATCAGTATTGTTAATGGATCAGTCTCTCGGATTAGGGGTGTATATATAGGAACACCTCTTGGTAGAAAATGCCTGTCTTAAGTGCCTGGCTTAAAGATAACGGGTAAACAGAAACAGTTATCTTCCCAGTCTAACGGGCAGTCATATAAGGGCTACAAAGGGAGAGATATACTCTACTTCCTAAGTCCCAAGGGTCACTTTATAAACCATAAAAATGACAATGAGATTACAGAGCCACTTAACATGTTTTGCAGTCACCAGTGCTCACCTGTCTGGACCAGAGAACGCAGTACCATCTACTGCTCCCTGCCAGGACATCCTGGAAAAATCACAATACTCTTGATTCCTCCTCTCAAATTTTCTGCCCCTGAAGAGCTTTCTATTAAGTATAACTCAGATGCCACGTACAGTTACTGTACTAAATTATGCAGTATGTTATGGGCACATAAATCCAAGGCATTACACTGTGATTGTTACTGCATTAAATATGTACTTCTATACGTTTCCACAGTTACAAAACCAAACTACATTTAGAATTAATAAATAATGAACTTTCCATTTGTAAGCTTCCCTGGTGGCTCAGATGGTAAAGAATCTGCCTGCAATGCCAGAGACCTGGGTTTCATCCCTGGATTGGGAAAATCCCCTGGAGGAGGGCATGGCAAACCACTCTAGTATTCTTGCCTGGAGAATTGCCATGGACAGAGGAGCCTGGTGGGCTACAGTCCATGGGGTGAAAAAGAGTTGGACAAGACTGAGCAACTAAGCACAGCACAGCACAACCCCTTCAGAGTAATTTGAAAAATGACATAAAATAAATATTGAGTTTCTATTCCTGAAGTGAGACACAAACTAATCAGAATATGCTTTTAAAAATGTTTAAACCAAACTCACATACACAGTATATATAAATGTAGAGCATATTCACACATACTTTTAAAAAAAGCAAAGAAGTAATTTGCCCATAATCAAAACTTTATTGAAAAACTGACACCAAAATAGGAGAGTGTTGCTGTATACCTTACAAAATTAAATGTAATTACATTATCTTGGTAGATTAACTGGAATTACTGAACTGATAAGGCTTTCTGCGATAGAACACAAATTCAAGAAGTTGTGTGGATCATTAGTGTTGCTTCCTTCTAAATGAACAGCCTGCAAAAGAATCACAAGAGCATATTAAACACAAGTCTGTTCTATCTCTGGTATAGAGTTGTAAGGATAAAAAGTACTTTTTACATAAAAACTTAGCTTTTAGAAATTTTAGATTAAATAATCATTAAGTCCTCTCAAATGTTATAATGAAATTCATTTAAGACCATGAGTTAAAACTTTAATGCAAGCTGTCAGAAGATGCAAACTTAATTTTTAAGAACTATTCTAAATTCTTTTCTCCATAAAATAATTTTCGTTAGAGTTCATCTCAGATCTTTTAGGAAAACTCTAGTACATATGCACCCTTTTAATCATCTGTCAGCATGTGGACACAAATTCTAAGATCATGGCATGATATGCAGGTTTTGGCAATCTTGCAAGTACATTTTTAAGCAGAATACTGCACTTAAATATTGTGCTGACTTCAAAGTTAGATCTCACCAGGTCATACTAACTAGATCTTGGATTTGTTACCAATTCACTTATAACTCTTCCAGTGAGAATAACATGGAATTTACCATGTTACCAAAAATATCACAAGCCAATTTTAAATATCATTATTGAATTGTAAATCCCTAAGTACTACTATGGAAAATTATATACATATGTATTATTTCTTCTCACTGCACAAAAGTGAAAGAATTAAAAATGAGACTGTCTTAATCATGAGTTGCTCATAGAAATCAAACCTCTAACATATTAAATATAGTTATCTGTTGCTTAGCTAGCATTGATAAAAACTATCTTAAATTATATGTACCAAATACATAGGAAACAAAATATTTACATGTATTTATTCGTTTACTGCATTCTGATTATGTCTAATATTCCAAGTTAAGCAAATTGACTAAATATAATACAACAAAATTAGATGTTCTAAACTAAGACAAATAACAGATTATGGAATTCTTTGCAACGTCAAGAGTACAAACTTATCTAATTTAAAAGGGTACTGTTTACTAAAAAGAGCACACAATGAAAGATAAAAATTATTTTGGTAATTACGAATCTATGATTTCTTTTAAACTGATTTTTGTAAAAGGACTCTAAAATCATAAAATCTCATCCCTGGGTTAGAAAATGCCAAATGATTTACCTTCTGTGAGTCTGGCCTTTCCTCCTGTTGGCTGGCACAGCACTGTTGAACAGCCTACGCAAAGCACTACTGTCTGAGCATGGCTGAAGACCGTGGTAATCTTGTAGCAACCTAAAAAAGGGCAGTGTTATAAGTGAAAAGCAGAAGAAAACACAGCACTTGTTCAGTGTACTTCTAGAAGAGACCTTGTAAAAGATTAGGAACTTCAGTGCTGTTCAACCACATCCGTAACAAACTTTTCTAGTAGCCACATTAAAAATAAGTGTTTTTTTTTTTAAGATGAAATTAATAATATAATCTATGGAAGTCTGTATTTCCAAAATTATATCATTGCAACGTGTAATCAAAGCCTTTTTTTTCCTATATCTTCAAAATCTGGTGTGTATTTCACACTTTAAAGATACAGCAAATTACTGTAGTGACTACAGTTAATAATACCATACTGAATATTTGAAAGTTACTACTAAGAGAATATATCTGAAAAGTTATCACAAGGAAAAAAACTGTAACTATGTATGGTGATGGGTATTAATTAGACTTATTGTGATCATTTCCCAGTATATACAAATATGGAATCATGACATCATAAACTACTTTTATGTCAGTTATACCTCAAGAAAAAAAAGAATGAAAAAGAATTTTTCCATTCTGACTAGCCACATGTCAAGTGCTCACTAGCTACATGTGCCTAATGGCCACCATACTGGATCTCACAGCTTTACAATGAAGAATCAATATACTTTTCATTGAACCATGAAAAAGAAAACTTACCATCTGAGCATCTTAAAGACTTAATAAGTTCAATGCCATGTCCCTTGTGGAAATCCCATCTTCACAACCCCCTACCCAAATGTTTCTGAAGTGGTGTATTATGCAAATAACCCTATGACATTCCAATTCTTTAATCCCACTTCTACTCCAACAGAGGGTCCTAATATCTAAATGTACACAACAGATTATTAGCAGTCCTTACAGAAATTCTGTAAGTAGTCCTTTAGAGAAATTTTCCTTAGGAAAGGAATTAAAGTTTGAAATTTCACCTGGACATTTTACATCCATGAAGTAAGAATTTGGACTTTGAACCAGCCGTTTCTTTTTATGTTTTTTCTTTTCCTCGTCCAAGGAAGGATGCAGTAAATCTCTAGCTAACTGAATTAAAACAAACAAACAAACAAACAAACAAAACAAACAACAGTATGAGTACTAGAATGATACCACAACTCTGACAGATTTAACATATGTAAAATATACATGCAAAAATAGGAATAACAGTCATACTCAGCACAGACAACACTTTAGTTTTTGTTTTCTAAGCCTGTTAACTTTCATCAACACTGTTTATAATGCTTGAGTTCTCTAAGTCCCAGTTAAGGGGCTTTACAACGATCCGGAAACAGATGGTAAGGTTAACTCCGTTGTTCGTAACTAATAACAGTCGCCAGAGAAAATAAAACTGTGGTGCTAATGATCCTGACCCTGGTGGATCCGCTGAGACAAGAAATTGCTGAGGTAGACCCGGAGAATGTCAACAGCGAGGTGATTTCTGCCCCCTGGGTTCAACATCTGATCTGACAAGAACTCTTAAGTGGCTGACGCTTGACTGTCCCTGATAGAGTTAATTTGTATGGCAACTTCGAAGACAGTTTTTAAAAAGGAAACAAGCAGAAAATCGCTTCCGAGAGGAAGCAGAGGGGGGCAAGAACCACAAAAAGAAAGGAAAGCAAGAAGACGTAAACGATCATAGCCTCGCGATGCCCACCGAAACCCAGGAGGGCTGAGTAAGGTACGCAGGGAGCAGTTCCCTGCCAACCAGCAACTCCAGACCGCAGCCCAGGGCGGCGCCGGGCTTCCAGTTCCACGCCCTGGCAGGGCCCGGCTCGCCGCGCCGCTCGGGCAAGTCCCAACAAGTCCGCCACGCGCGAAAGAGCCGCGCCATCCGAGGCGCCGAGCGGCGTTCTGCAGGGAGCCCCGGGGCCCAGCGGAGCCATGAATCTAGCCTGTCCTCGGGGCCCCTCGGGCGACAGAGAAGGCCGACACAAACGCGAAGCCCGAAAGTAAAC
>NW_011475885.1:281200-288667 GCF_000754665.1 Bison bison bison
CATGTTGATCCTTTCGCAAGCCCAGCCCGTGCAGATCTCTAAGGCGACAACCCCAGCGAGCAGCACGCGACGAAGCGCGCGGCGTCAACTTCCGGGATACTGGAGGCTGGGAGGAGCGAAGCGGCGGGCTCGTCCCTCTAGGCGCACCTCTCGGTGGTAGGGGCTGGCTCCGGCCGGGATCCGCGAGTGCCGGGAGAGGGGAGGTGCTGAGGCGCGCGCCCATCCGACACCGCAAAGCCCAGGATTCTAACGCGCTCCCGGGCTAGGGCCCCCGGCCTCAGGTCTCTGCTCTGGGCCCAGTGGTGCTTAGGGTCGAGCTCAGACGGCTCACTCGTCTGGGAAGCCGCCTCAGGCTTCGGGAGCGGACCAGGGTGGGCACGCTGGGTCCTGGCAGCGGTCCCGCCGGCAAGACACTCTCCGGTCTCCGCCACTCAGCTGGCAGGCACACGGGCGATGCCTATGTTCTTTTATGTATTAAAAACAGTATTACTAATTAACACTATTAACACGTGCCAGCGAGGTTATGAAAGAGGCTCCTTTACTTGTGCATCCGGCTCCAAATTACTGGTTATTAAATTCTTCGCGGGGTGTGGCTGTGCTTTGGGTTTGCTTGGCCTTGAAAAGGTTTTTAAGAAGCACCTATTTGCTGCTTAGTTCATTGTGTGGCTCCTTCCTATCCTCCGTGGGTCACATTTTCCAGAGTGGACAGCTCGGACTTGAAAAAACAGTGAGTGTCACCGATGGCCAGACTTGAAATATTTTTGATGAAGAGCACCATCCTGTAGATTGAGCGAGTGTTGTCAAAGCTAAGAAATACTTGATCAGAAAATTGTCCTAGGTAGACGTTCTCGATCAGCTTTTATTTCTCTTCGAAAACATGATGCATATGTAATGTCTATTTTGGAAAATGGAGAAAAGCAAAAGAAATTTAAAATCACCATCCAGAGATAAATATTGTTAATATTTTGACCTATATCCTCCCATTTATTTTTCACTTGCATATAGGTTTGTTTTGGGGTTTGGTTTTACATAATTGGTATCATCTTGTGCATGTTCTTTTATAGACGAATCCCCATACACACAACTTACTGTGTAGTGAACGTCACTCCATGTTACTATATATTCTCCTACATTATGACTTTCAATAGGCGCAGAGCATTCATCCTGTGCATATATATCTTACGTCATCCATAGACTAAGGTAGACATTAGGGCTGGTTTTTAAATGCTTAATATTTAAAATATTAATGTTAAATAGTTTCAGACAGATTCGTGTATGGAATAATACAATTGTGTATGCAAGAATCATGGCCCCAAAGATTTCTTAATCCCCAGGACCTGTGTTTATATGGCAAGTGGAATTAAGTTTGCTAATTATCTGGCTTTAAGCTAGGAAAATTATCCTGGGTTATCTGGGTAGACCTAGTGTCATAACAAGGGCCCTTAAACGTGGAGGAGAAAGACAGAGAGAGGTGTGGTGCTGAAAGAAGAGTCTGGGAGATGCCATGTTGTTGGCTTTGAAGATGGAGTAAGAGGGTGGTGAGTGGAGGATTGTAGATACCTCTAGGAGCTGGAAAAGGACTCTCCCCTAAGCCTTCCTTAGAATCAGCTAAATATCTGCCTAAGTTTTAATTCTTTTGTTGTAGCATTTATCTATAAGTTTTTAATTAACCTGGGAATTTGCAAGGCGGGGGGTGGTGTGTGTGGTTGCATCACACAGCTTGCAGAATCGCAGTTAACCCCTGGTCAGGAGTTGAACATGGAGCACAGCAGTGAAAGCCTGGAATCCTCACCACTAGACCACTGGGGAATTCCCTAACCTGGAATTCCTTTTGGCACTTGGTGTGTAGTGGGTCTCAGAACAATGTCTAATGAGCAGGCCTAGTTATTGTTTCAGCTTCTTAACCGATGCCCAGTACAGTGTCAAAACCCTTTCACTTCTGAGACACTGTAACAGGGTGAGAAATAAAACTCAAGGTCAAGGAGATCTGGACTCTGCCTGCTTGTCCAAAGCTCAGTTTCTCCTAACATGTCCCCAGGCCCTTGCACTGATGACAGATAAAGAGACATGTAGGCAGGTGCAAGGTGCAGGATCCCTTGGCCTTGGCAGCCTACTCAAGGATCCTGCTCAAGGAACTCCTGCCTGGCTTCCCAAAGGACTCTGAAGTGCCAGCTGAAATTCTGCATGCTGCCTGAGAACTTTCCAGCTGTTCTCTCTAGTGAGGTCTGAGAAGGTGCTGCTGAACCCTCCATTCAGCATCCAGCCCCCTTCACCTTAGAAGTGTGAGGCTACTTCCAGCCCCTTCCTTCTTTCCAAACTTCAAAGGCTGGGAGAACCCACAGGTGTTCACCTTAAACCAAATCAACCCACTGAGGCTAAATTTCAAGCTGGCCAAAATCGGTTCTAAACAGATTGGTTCCCCACTTTCACCTGGGCTGGAGTTCCTCAGGCTTATACTCTTCTTTTCCCACAAAGACAATAAGAGGTTTAGTTTAGTCTCAGCTTTAAGAAATTCAGGGTGTGAGGTGGGGCCCTAATGTAAACTTTTGTTACCACTGCCTCTAAGTATTTTTCGGAGAAGCTTAGGGAAATCCATATTGTCATCAAACTTTAACCAAGACAGCGTTATTTTTCTCTTCTTTCTTTTGTCCACCTGTGGGCAGGTTGCAAAGCACGTGTGGCTCATTCTCAACACATTCTTGAAAGCAGCAGTGACTTCTGAAACCCACCTCTTTTCTGCACATCAGTTCTCCAACAGAGACATAAGCACTGTCCCTAAAGCTCTGCTGTTGGGGTTGCAGTCCATCTGCCACTCATGAGGATGTTTGACACTTCAGGTAAGCTCCCAGCTCTAAGGGGTAAGAGTCTCAGATGTAAGCTCTGACATCATTTTCTTTAATTTTCCTACCAATTTAATTTCTGACTGAGGCGGCACCCCCATAGGGCTAGCACTATAGTGTGAAAGTGAGTATTAGTTGCTCAGTTGTGTCCGACTCTGCTACCCCAGGGACAATAAATAGCCTGCCAGGTTCCTCTGTCCATGGAATTCTCCAGGCAAGAATACTGAAGTAGGGGGCCATTTCCCTCTCCAGGGGATCTTCCCAACCCAGGGATCAAACCTGGCTCCTCTGCATTGCAGGCGGATTCTTTATCGTCGGAGCCATCATGTTTATGTCCCCATAAAATTCATATGTTGAATCCTAATCCCTAATGTGATGGTATTGGAGGGTGGGGCCTTTGGGAAGTGATTAAGTCATTAGGATGGAGCCCTCATGTTGGAATTGTCAAACCTAAGATCGTGTGCCCAACACAGCGAGGCCAAACAAACTGAAAAGCTGGAGTTGGGAACAGAGAAAGGTTTACTGTGCAGCCTAGGAAGGAGAACAGGCGGCTCCTGCTCAAAAGACCTGAACTCCCCGATGGGTTTCAGGGAAGTATTTTTAAAGGTGAGGGCGGGGAGTGACAGGGTATGTGAATCAAAGGATTGTGGTTGCTGGTGAGGTAACAGGCTGTTGTCAACAGAGGTCAACATTATCAATCCTCAGGCTTTGGGGGCTAAGTCCTCATGGTCAGCACGTAGTTAACTTCTTCCATTTTGTGGGGGGTTTTAGTTTCTGTAAAACAATGCAGGAAATGTGTATCAGACAGTTATCCAGGTACTTCAGGGAGGGACTAAAAATTCTGTGACTGCTGTATGGCTGATTTACTATTTAAATTCTTAGCAATTCTCCTGGCCCAACTGCTATTTTTGTCACTACATATTCACATCCTTTCAATAGTTAATTCTTGAGCCAGGCTTTTGTGACTCAGGGGAGGCCTGGAGACTACAGGTTTTCTACAAACAAGAGGCAAGCAGGCCGAGGATACGGAGGGAGATGTCTGTTCCAGGAAGGCCCCAAAGGGCCCTGGTCCATTACAGAATTAGTACCACTAAAAAAGACGCCCCAGAGAGCTCCCTCACCACTTCTACCGAGCAAGGACGCAGTGAGAAGAATGCCATCTGTAAACTGAGAAGCAGGCTCTTGCTAGACACTAAATCTGTTGATGCCTTGATCTTGGACTTTCCAGCCTCCAGAACTAGAAGAAATAAATGTGTTTAAGCTAGCCAGTCTAGAGGATTAATATTTTGTTATAGCCACCCAAACAGACTAAGATAGCAGGCCTAGCAGAACATTTCACCTCATTCTTTTCTTTGTTTCTTTCTTTTTTTTTGGCACCCTGTGTCATGTAGGATCTTAGTTTCCTGACTAGGGATCAAACCTGTGCCCCCTGCAGTGGAAGCATGGAGTCTTAACCACTGGGCCACCAGGGAAGTCCCAGTATTTTGTTACAGCAGTCACACAGACTGAGATAGCTGGCCTGGCAAAACATTTCACCTCATTCTTGGGGATTGTGCCAGGTTATCTGTAACATACAGATATGTTGTTATCTGGGTCTGCTCTCCATCCCTCACCCTGCTCTGTGCCCAGGAGGCTGACTTTGGGCTGTATCAGTTGACTTCTCTTGCCCTCTGATTTCTAGACCCCTTTTGAGTGAGTCATCTGTGATCTGCCAGGATCCCCTGCCGGGATATGCTCCCCTTTTAGTGTAGAAAGCTTTGCAGATGGGGACCATCTGGTTCTCAGTCATAAGTCTAAACAGGTCACTGCACAGCTGTCCACTGTCCCTGTCTGTGGAACCCTTTAGGTCTGACAGATTGTGACTCCTCCTGTTCCATGTTTGAGATGGATGTGGGAATCTTAAGGGAGATGGCCTAGAGTCATGGCCATGCAGATCTCTGCCACTTTGTGGACCAGCAGCATTGGGGTCACCTAGGAACTTTTTGGAAATGCAGACTCTCAGGTCCCATTCAGACCTACTGAGTCAGAATCTACCTTTTAACAAGATCCCGTGGTGATTTGTGTGTGTATCCCAGGGTGAGGGGAGTCTTTCTACCTTTCCTGTAGGGCTGTGGGGAAGCCAGATTCCTACTACTCCAGGATAGCGAATCAAGCTTATTTCTCTAGATTGGAGCAGGGAAGCTCCCCACCTCCTCTGTTTCTCCAAGATACTTCTGTTCATTCTAGCAAGTCTCTCTCTCTTATCATGTCTACTGCTACTGCTAAGTCACTTCAGTCGTGGCTGACTCTGTGCCACCCCATAGATGGCAACCCACCAGGCTTCCCCGTCCCTGGGATTCTCCAGGCAAGAACACTGGAGTGGGTTGCCATTTCCTTCTCCAATGCATGAAAGTGAAAAGTGAAAGTGAAGTCGCTCAGTCATGTCCGACTCTTAGCGACCCCATGGACTGCAGCCTACCAGGCTCCTCTGCCCATAGGATTTTCCAGGCAAGAGTACTGGAGTGGGGTGCCATTGCCTTCTCTGCTTATCATGTCTAGGAACCCTTTAAATACTCAAACTTGATTGCACATTAGAATCACCAAAGGAGCATCCTAGGTCAATTCAATTAGAGTATTGGGTGTGGGACCCAGGTGGCAGTCTTAAAAATTCCCCAGGTGATTCCAAGAGGAGCCAGGGTTGAGAACCACTGCCGTCTATGGGGTCGCACAGAGTCGGACACAACTGAAGTGACTTAGCAGCAGCAGCAGCTTTAAGTTCTCTGAAGGGCTTCAAAATGTCAAAAGCAAAGCCCCAAAAGGACTCCAGGCTACTCTTGCTTAAAGGCAGAAAGAGGGAAAAATACAGAGAGAGAAACATCATTAGCTAATAATTCATAATACCCAGGCTCAGTAGCAAGAGGAGTTGTCTCAGCACTATCTTATGGGTCTTATCTTATCTTGGGTCTTATCTTATGGGTCTCAGCACTATCTTATGGGTCTTATCTTATCTTGATGATTAGGTCTTTGATCTTCTCAGGGAAGAAAGGGAGCTCCTTGGAAGCCAGATGCTCTCTCAAACTTCATTGTCTTCCTACAACTCATAGTAAAGAGGTTTTGTGAAGGTACTGAGGTCAGCATAAATGTATACAAATATAATCTTTCCCTTTTCTGAACTTATTGCCTACATTAGCCATTTCTCAATAACCACTGCTATCCCGCGTGCTTTTTCTTTTTACACTCTCATACTGTGAATTCATTTTCCTTATGTCTATGTGTCTTTGTCTTCTGTTCCCTAAAAGCTCATAGGTGTCTCAAAATGAGTATTTGGTGTCATCTCCCTGACGCCTAGTATAGTGCTTAGTAAGCACAGAACTCTATCCACTGAGTGACATACTCAACAGAACTGACCTGTGGTCGTTCTTTGAGGACAGTTTCCCTCCTAGTTTATCTTGAGCCCTTTTTTTCTAGTCATAACTTTACTAGGTTCTTCTTATTAAAATTTCTTTTAAGTTCAAGCTCATCTTAAAAAAGTTTATTTTATTGAAGTACACTTGATTTATGTTGTTAATTTTTACTCTATGGCATAGTGATTCAATTATACATATATATCCATTATTTTTTATATTTTTTCTATTATGGTTTATCACAGAATATTAAACATAGCTCCCTGTGGCTATACAGTAGGAGCTAGATTCTTCTTCTTTTTTGAAAAAGTATTTTATTTATTTGGCTGCACCTGGTCTTAGTTGCAACATGCAGAATCTTTAGTTGCAGCATGTGAACTCTTGGTTGCTGAATGTAGGATCTAGTTCCCTGACCAGGGATTGAACCTATGCCCCCTGCATTGGGAGCTCAGAGTGCTAGCCACTGGACCATGTGGGAAATCCCAGAACTAGGTTCTTCTTAAAGCATGCCTTTGGTCTTTCCTCTGCCTTGGCTTTGTGTGATAAAAATATCAAATATGAATTCCAGCTAAGCCTTCATTAACTTGTTTCTAAAATTGAGAAAATATTTGTGTCAGTGTAGGGTTAATGAGATATTAGAGTGAGATCTGCCCCTGGAATATGTGTAGAAGCGAAATAAATGGAAATCATTCTGATTTTCCATTAGATAAAAGCTGCTTGAAATACTAATAGGTCAAAGGGCTCAAAGTATTAGGAAGAATGGTGCTCTATTTATTCACATTAAAAAACTGATTGAATTATTTATGGAATGTCTGCTATATACAAAGCAGTAGGCAATGTAAACCCTGTTTCCTAGGAGCACAGAAACATTTTAACTCTAATAGCTGCCTAAACACTTAAAGTTGTTTCCTCATCTGTAAAATGAAAATATTTATACCTATTCAGTTCAGTCGCTCAGTCATGTTTGACTCTTTGCAACCCCATGAATCGCAGCACGCCAGGCCTCCCTGTCCATCACCAACTCCCGGAGTTCACTCAGACTCACATCCATCGAGTCGGTGATGCCATCCAGCCATCTCATCCTCTGTCGTCCCCTTCTCCTCCTGCCCCCAATCCCTCCCAGCATCAGAGTCTTTTCCAGTGAGTCAACTCTTCACATGAGGTGGCCAAAGTACTGGAGTTTCAGCTTTAGCATCATTCCTTCCAAAGAACACCCAGGACCAATCTCCTTTAGAATGGACTGG
>NW_011475885.1:288882-296215 GCF_000754665.1 Bison bison bison
AACATCTGCAGTAATTTTGGAGCCCCCAAAAATAAAGTCTGACACTGTTTCCACTGTTTCCCCATCTATCTCCCATGAAGTGATGGGACCAGATGCCATGATCTTAGTTTTCTGAATGTTGAGCTTTAAAGCCAACTTTTTCACTCTCCGCTTTCACTTTCATCAAGAGGCTTTTTAGTTCCTCTTCACTTTCTGCCATAAGGGTGGTGTCATCTGCATATCTGAGGTTATTGATATTTCTCCCGGCAATCTGGATTCCAGCCTGTGCTTCTTCCAGCCCAGCGTTTCTCATGATGTCCTCTGCATATAAGTTAAATAAACAGAGTGACAATATACAGCCTTGACATACTCCTTTTCCTATTTGGAACCAGTCTGTTGTTCCATGTCCAGTTCTAACTGTTGCTTCCTGACCTGCATACAGGTTTCTTAAGAGGCAGGTCAGGTGGTCTGGTATTCCCATCTCTTTCAGAATTCTCCACAGTTTATTGTGATCCACACAGTCAAAGGCTTTGGCATAGTCAATAAAGCAGAAATAGATGTTTTTCTGGAATTCTCTTGCTTTTTCAATGATCCAGCGCATGTTGGCAATTTGATCTCTGGTTCCTCTGCCTTTTCTAAAACCAGCTTGAACATCTGGAAGTTCACGGTTCACGTATTGTTGAAGCCTTGCTTCGAGAATTTTGAGCATTACTTTACTAGTGTGTGAGATGAGTGTAATTGTGTGGTAGTTTGAGCATTCTTTGGCATTGCCTTTCTTTGAGATAGCAATGAAAACTGACCTTTTCCAGTCCTGTGGCCACTGCTGAGTTTTCCAAATTTGCTGGCATAGTGAGTGCAGCACTTCCACTGCATCATCTTTCAGGATTCGAAATAATTCAACTGGAATTCCATTGCTTCCACTAGCTTTGTTGGTAGTGATGCTTTCTAAGGCCCACTTGACTTCACATTCCATGGTGTCTGGCTCTAGGCGAGTGATCACACCATTGTGATTATCTTGGTCGTGAGGATCTTTTTTGTACAGTTCTTCTGTGTATTCTTGCCATCTCTTCTTAATATTGTCTGCTTCTGTTAAGTCCATACCATTTCTGTCCTTTATAGAGCTCACCTTTGCATGAAATGTTCCCTTGGTATCTCTAATTTTCTTGAAGAGATCTCTAGTCTTTCCCATTCTGTTGTTTTCCTCTATTTCTTTGCATTGATTGCTGAGGAAGGCTTTATCTCTTCTTGCTATTCTTTGGAACTCTGCATTCAGATGCTTATATCTTTCCTTTTCTCCTTTGCTTTTTGCTTCTCTTCTTTTCACAGCTATTTGTAAGGCCTCCCCAGACAGCCATTTTGCTTTTTTGCATTTCTTTTCCATGGGGATGGTCTTGATCCCTGTCTCCTGTACAATGTCACAAACCTCCATCCATAGTTCATCAGACAGAATGTGGTCCACTGGAGAAGGGAATGGCAAACCACTTCAGTATTCTTGCTTTGAGAACCCCATGAACAGTATGAAAAGGCAAAATGATAGGATACTGAAAGAGGAACTCCCCAGGTCAGTAGGTGCCCAATATGCTACTGGAGATCAGTGGAGAAATAACTCCGAAAGAAATGAAAGGATGAAGCCAAAGCAAAAACAGTACCCAGTTTTGGATGTGACTGGTGATAGAAGCAAGGTCCGATGCTGTAAAGAGCAATTTTGCATAGGAACCTGGAATGTTAGGTCCATGAATCAAGGCAAATTGGAAGTGGTCAAACAGGAGACGGCAAGAGTGAACGTCGACATTCTAGGAATCAGCAAACTAAAATGGACTGGAATGGGTGAATTTAACTCAGATGACCATTATATCTAGTACTGTGGGCAGGAATCCCTTAGAAGAAATGGAGTAGCCATCATGGTCAACAAAAGAGTCTGAAATGCAGTACTTGGATGCAATCTCAAAAATAACAGAATGATCTCTGTTCATTTCCAAGGCAAACCATTCAGTATCACAGTAATCCAAGTCTATGCCCCAACCAGTAACGCTGAAGAAGCTGAAGTTGAATGGTTCTATAAAGACCTACAAGACCTTTTAGAACTAACACCCAAAAAAGATGTCCTTTTCATTATAGGGGACTGGAATGCAAAAGTAGGAAGTCAAGAAACACCTGGAGTAACAGGCAAATTTGGCCTTGGAATACGGAATGAAGCAGGGCAAAGGCTAATAGAGTTTTGCCAAGAGAACGCACTGGTCATAGTAAACACCCTCTTCCAATAACACAAGAGAAGACTCTATACATGGACATCACCAGATGGTCAACACCGAAATCAGATTGATTGTATTCTTTGCAGCTAAAGATGGAGAAAACAAGCAAAACAAGTCAGCAAAAACAAGACCGGGAGCTGACTGTGGCTTAGATCATGAACTCCTTCTTGCCAAATTCAGACTTAAGTTGAAGAAAGTAGGGAAATCCACTAGACCATTCAGGTATGACCTAAATCAAATCCCTTATGATTATACAGTGGAAGTGAGAAATAGTTTTCAGGGACTAGATCTGATAGACTGCCTGATGATTTATACCTATTAGATAAGGTTAATTGAAGATAAAATGAGACAGTGCTTCTAAAGTACATAGTATACTACACATGCTCAATAAATGCCAGCTGTAATTCCTAGAGCTTGTTGATGATAAAGAAATCAGCTGGAGGACTTCCCTGGTAGTCTAGTGGTTAAGACTTGGCTTCCACCGAAGGGGAACAGGTTTGATCCCTGGTCAGGGAGCTAAGATTCCACAACCCTCATGGCATGGCCAAAAAATAAAAATCAGTTGACTATGGGAATCTTCAACTGATGGCGATTTCCCTCATGACAATGTGTACAGGGCAAAGTTTTTACAATAGTTCTGCTTTGAAGGAGATTACAAATATGTTCCAGCTGCAGAAAATACTTGCTGGAGTCTCACCTTTGAATCGAGGCTGAGAGATTGTTCTTTCAAAATCCGATAGGGGGCCCAAGGAGCCACTTGTGCAGGACAGGCACTGGCCAACAGAGTGCTGTATCGTTCCACTTTCAGGGGGCCTTCATCTTGCATGTGTCTTCCTAGTCTGTTACATGGCCACTCCATAAGTAGCTGTGCAGAATAGGCTGTTCAAATATACAGACCATGGTGATTATGGGTTTTCCTTAAAAAGAGATGTGGCCTAGAAGGCCGTTAAGAATGAGCCCAGTCTTCCCCAGATATTTCCCCCTAAATATTCTACTCATCTGAAACTAATTACAATAAATTACTTAAATTCCAGATTGCCCTTATATGGAAGTTAACTACCATTATCTGTAAATATATTTCTTATAGAGACACATGGTCAAGAAATCTAGTAGAGGGTCTATTGTCGTTATTAACAGTGCCAGCTCTGTCATCATTGGGTAGTGTGGCTGCTAAAGCAGTGGGCACTGGTCGATGAGCTGGAGGAGTAGGGGAAGATGATTTGCTATGTTTGCTAATTTCTGTAGCTGTTTCCACCATGGCCAGTTTCAAGTACTAAGATGAAGTCCCTTAACACAGAGTGGGGGAGAGATGAGCACAATATCCTAATTAGGTAATGCCAGAGTCTTATTTTATAAATATTTCCATTATCATCAGAAGTGCTAAAAAAAATCCATATTGATGATTTGGGGCTTCCTTTTCTCTTTCCTCTAGTTAAAAAACAGAGAGTCGGAATGAGAAGTAGGAGGAAGAATGGACATGTGTATCAGCATAGCTCAATGTCATGTAAGATTTTTTGGCAACACAATGGCATCACTCTTGATTTACAAAAAATCATAGCTGATTAAAATCTAAGCCTTTTTAGCTGTTATTAATCTTCAAAGCCTTTATGCTCTAATTCCATTTTAAGAAATATAAGTTCAGTGAATATACTAAAAACCATTGAATTTTACCCTTTAAATCAGTAGGTTGAATGATTTGTAGATTTAATCTCAATAAACTGTTAGAAATTCAAGTTCAAGAAAGAAAGACGTGTGTTTTATTAAGTACTGAATTTGATAGGGACTTCCCTGGCGGTACAGTGGTTCAAACTCCATGCTTCCACAGCAGGGGAAATGGATTCAGTCCCTGCTCGGGAAACTAAGATCCCACACGTTGTGCTGTGCATCCAAAAAGAAAAAAATGTGGTATTTTATTAAATAACTAATAAATTTTAACAGATATATTACCTCATGTAATTCTTTCAACACCTTTGAGTCCTACAGGCATTAAGGAACTGGGGCAAGTGGAGGAGCTAGGATATAAACTCAGGTCTGCCCAGGATGCCCATATTCATGTTGTGGTCTTTGCATGCCACACCATCTCCCTATCCCCTGCTATGTGTGAGGCTTTGTGACTGGTGCCCAGTTGAAATCAGTGGAGGAGTCTGCCAGGCAGGCAGGCCTGCAGGACCACATGGCTCCTGAGAGTAGTAACAAGTGACATAATACTTGAGAGAGACTCAATTAGAATCAATTGAAATTAGAAAGATCCAGAAGGTAGCAAAATGCAGGTGTCCTATACACGGAACAAATGTGATTATTGGCAGTGGTGAAAGTAGGGACTGTGGCATGGGGGAGGAACAGTGTGAGAGACCCAGACTGGCAGCCTCAGTCAGGCAGGACAAGTGGCAGTTTAGTGAGCTGTCAGCTTGGTCCACATTTCAGGTGTGATACCTGGAGAAAATAGACGTAAACAAGTTAAGAGTCCTGATTTTGAAAAGGCCAGGGTCCTGGTCAGTTTATGGAAGAGGAGCTAAAACCTGGGGAGCCAAGGACTCAGACTCTACAGCAGGGAATTAGAACAAGGACTCAATACCAGGTTGAAGGCAAAAGCTGAGAGGCCAGAACCAGGGCATCTGATCAGGACAAGTTACAGGATATCCTAATTATATCCTGAACTACCAAAACAGGGCTGTTTAAGGCCTTCAGCTAGAGACAGGGTTTGACCCTGAATCTGGGGAAGGGCCAAAGCTACAGATGAGTGTCCAGTGGCCCAGCCATGGGGACTTACAGCTCCTTAGAAGAGACCAGTGCCTATGCAGCTGTGCCTTGTTTTGTCTCCTGCAACATGCATGACCAATGACAGCTGTAGGTACATGTACCCCTTTAAAAATATTCAGGGTTAGACACAATTCTGGGTGTGCCATCTACGATGCCAGCTGCTTCCTACTACACAAGAAAGCATTTCAGGAAGTGACTAAGAGAGAACATTGTTTTGGAATAACTATGAATCTGTTCTATTCAGTTTTATCATCAGCAAAAATCACTTGTATGCATGTCTGATTTTGGCAGACCAGTGTGATGGCACCACCCCACCCCCACAGGGGCATCCCCATGTGGACCATGCCTGTGCAACCAGAATGCCTGGCTTGGCCTCTCTTTCCGTGCCAGCCCACTTGCTTAGCCAAGGCTCCTTGGCTTTCACGTAACAGATACAGCTCAAGCTTGCCTGAGCTAAAATGGAGAGTGGGCTGGACATGGGCCAGGGCCGGAAGGGCAGCTGGGCCTCATGGGGGTCAGAACAAAGCCCTGAGAGGCCCCTGGGAATGTACACAGCTATTCTCTCACCCCCTCCCCTTTTCGTCCAGTGGCAACCTGGTTTCTCATCTCTACTTTTTTCTCCCTGATGCTGTTTTAGTCATCTTTCTCTACATTCCAGTTTTTCCTGCCTCCCAGAGCACATAGTGAAAATGACCATGCCAGCCCCTAATTGTATGCTGTCCTAGATCTGGGGCCAATAGTGACTGACCAGAAGGCCTGTGTCCCCATTCCAGATGTCCCGCAGAGAGAATCTGGCTGTCTCAATTTGGGTTGGGAGTGTCTCTTCCAATCAGCTGTGGGCCCCCAAGGGTGGTAGTGACTCCTGGGGCCCACCCCTGAAGGAGCAGATGGCACAGAAGCTCTTAAAACAGGAGACCCAGACTGAACGAAGACCCCCTAAGGTGCCTACTCCCTCCAAACTGTCGTCAAGACAGCCAGTGGCTCTAAGACCCCCCTCCACCCTGTTCCAGCTGCCTCGCTGTAACTCTGCCTTCTCCCTGAAATGCTGAACAATACCTAAACATAGTTTAACTGAAAAGACCTTCATCACGAACGTCACCAAACTGATGATGAAGGTTTGCAAGTAAAACATTGTTTTTCACGTAGAATAATCTAGGAACTATACATTAAGGGGAAAAACCAATTTAAACTAAAGACCTACCAAGTACAGTGGAACTGAGCCTGTTTTACAAGGATCTACATTGCCTAACAGTATATTTTTTATAGGCAACAGAATTACTTAGGTATATGTACAGGCAATTAATTTGCAAAGTGCCTTTTAAAACAGCCCTCATATTATATCTGAATGAAAAGTGTCATATTTATACTTCTCTAGGTATCCAAAGAATAAAACCTGAAATCAGAGATTAGAAGCAGAAAACATGGAGGTTCTAACATAAATGAATTTGTGCCTCAGATTAATAAGGTAGCATTAAGGGAACTCTGGAGCAGGTTATTAAATCTGAAGGCTTTAAAAGAAACTTTATTTGGCTGCATAGGGAGGATTTTAGTTGCGGCATGCAGAATCTTTGGTATTTTTTGTTGAGGCATGTCAACTTTTAGTTGTGGTATGTGGGATATAGTTTCCCAACCAGGAATTGAACATGGAGTCTTGGGAGCATGGAGTCTTAGCCACTGAACATCCAGGGAGGTCCCCGAAGGCTATACTTTTAGTCTCAGAAAGCAACCAAGACTCCTTCCTAGCAATCTCCAATGATTATGATGATGATGATGATGATGATGATGGTATTATCTGAGCACTAATTTTTTGCCAGGCACTGTGCTAAGCATTTTACATAGATTATCTCATTTAATGTTTATAACATCTTTATGAGATGGATAGTATTATTTCCCACATTTTACAGATGAAGAAACTAAGGCACCATGCTAGTCAAGTTCCCATGAATGGTAATTTGCAAGAACCAAGATAGAAGCCCAAGTCTGGCTGAAGCTGAAGAACTTAACCAATATAAAATGTTTAGATCTTCCAGCAAGAAATATTTTTTATTGAAAATGAAGTTCCCTAATGAACAGAAGGCATTCCTATCATTTTGTTATCTCATGAGGAGTTTTCATTTTCAATGCATCTAAGCAAGTTTGTTTCTTTTGCTTTTGATCAGAGTACATCATGAGAAACACTGGGTTGGATGAAGCACAAGCTGGAATCAAGATTGCAGGGAGAAATATCAATAACCTCAGATATGCAGATGACACCACCCTTATGGCAGAAAGTGAAGAGGAACTAAAGAGCCTCTTGATGAAAGAGAAAGAGGAGAGTGAAAAAGTTGGCTTAAAGCTCAACA
>NW_011475885.1:296374-333275 GCF_000754665.1 Bison bison bison
TTGGAAAAAAAGTTATAACCAACCTAGACAGCATATTAAAAAACAGAGACATTACTTTGCCAACAAAGGTCTGTCTAGTCAAACCTATGGTTTTTTCAGTAGTCATGTATGGACATGAGAGTTGGACTATAAAGAAAGCTGAGTGCCGAAGAATTGATGGTTTTGAACTGTAGTGTTGGAGAAGACTCTTGAGAGTCCCTTGGACTGTAAGGAGATCCAAGAAGTCCATCCTAAAGGAAATCAGCCCTGACTCTTCATTGGAAGGACTGATGTTGAAGCTGAAACTCCAATACTTTGGCCACCTGATGGGAAGAACTGACTCATTTGCAAAGACCCTGATGCTAGAAAAGATTGTAGGCGGGAGGAGAAGGGGATGACAGGATGAGATGGTTGGATGGCATCACTGACTCAATGGACATGAGTTTGAGTAAACTCTGGGAGTTGGTGATGGAAGGGAGGCCTAGTATGCTGCAGTCCATGGGGTTGCAAAGAGTCGGACATGACTGAGCGACTGAACTGAACTGAAGACAGGCACTGACGTCGAGGGGAATGTAAAAATGTTTAAGACCCTCTTAGGGTTTTCAAGGAGCTCAAGGTCATCTAATATTGAGCAAGAGGATATACAAATAGTTATAATAGAACACTGAATATGAGGTGCCATCCCAGTAACATCTTAGCTCCAGGAGATGAAGGGAAGGAACAATCATGTCTACTAAGTATATAAAAGTTACGATTTGCTGCATATGAATGTTGTTAGCTGAATCATGTGAGGGATAGAAATCCCTTGTTAGCCAAAGTAATCAACTATTCTCAGGTGTGATTCTCAGCAGGCCCACTATGACTTCTGGTTAATCATGTACCTGTGTCTTTAAGTGAACTGTGAGTTGTGACCCTTTGTAATAAGCTATAAGACTAAAAGCAGGAATGGATCTTAGGTTTGATCCTTGTTGCCTGTTCTCAGTAAACAAACACTGTCCCTAAAGAAAGCACCTCTACCGTGAGCTGTCAGCCAGCAAACCTGGGACAACAGGGAGAAGTGCAAAAAAAAAACCCCAAAAAACAAAAACTCTCCCCTCAACATGAAACTTTCAGTCTTAAGATCTTTCCAAAACAGCCCCAGGAATAAATGAGTACACCTGTTCTTTGCCTTTGATTGCAGAAACCAGTCCACCATCTGCAGCCAGCTGGATCCAGTGGATCTCGGTGCTGCCTGCCATCAGAAATCTGAACTGTGCAATGATCGCTTGCTCTGTGCTCCACTGCCAAGACTAAACCCGCTTTTTGTTCAGGTAAGGCGAGCCCAGCTGGACTTTTCTTCACCCCTGAAGTCGGCAGTGGTCTGTGAACAGGACTTAGAGGCTTAACTGTGGCAGTAGAAAGCAGGATGAACTCCAGACTCTGGATAAAGTAGCTCTAATGCTCCTTTTCATTTGTATACAACTTTACATGACAAAGGCCATCACAATCACCATTAATTAAACCTACCACTCCACGCCTTCTGAGCCAGGTCTGAAGTAGTCTGCTCATTTTACAGCTGACAAAACAGATAGTAAGGCTTAGGGATTTGCTGAGGTGAATTAGTGCTCAGCCAAGGAACCTTGCCCCATTTCCCTTTCAAGTTCATTCTTTTTTTTTTCTTTTTTTGGCCTGGAAGAGGCCTTCAAAGTACCCAGTTCTTAACTCCAAGCACCTTAAGGACATCAGCTGGCAAGAGCTGCTTGGCAGCGGAATGATAGCCGTTATGATTGGAGCACAGTATGTGGCTTGAATTATTTGAAAACAGCCAACTCTTATTTTTCTGGCTCTCAGTGGATGTGAAACACATATGCACATAAAGTTTCTCCCATCAGGCCAGAGAGCAGGCCAGGACATGTGGGCAGTTGTAGCAATGCTGCCTTTGACATTTGACTTGGTGGAAAGCAGCCTGCTTGTTACCCACTCTTCACCCCTCTCTTACCAGATTCTTTACATTAAAATTTCAAATGAATTCAGAAGCAAACCTATTCCAAGAGCAGGCCTAGTCCCATATTGGTGGGATGTGGGGAAGAGGAAAACCGGAGGCCCACATACCATATGTCCATGTAAAAATTGTAGCTGGAGCTAACAAGCTAGTTAGCCTTGATAGGCTGGTTAACTTTCCCTATCTTGACAGACTTGTCTTTATAATGACCTGTAATATTAGTTTGACTGATGCAGAACTTCTCAGAGGTCCACATCAGAATGGTCTGGTTCCAGGAGAACAGTTCTGACCTGATGTCCTTCCCCACGGACAGGCCTGGCCCATATCAGAAAGGGCCTCGTATACATTCAGTGATGATCCCACCCCACATCCGTGCAAGTTCCTGCCACATCAGCACCCCCTCATGACCACCACCTTGGGCCTGTGGTACCACAATCAATAGCACAATCTACCCTTGAAAGGATAGATCAGGAAAAGAGGTTCATGCCAGTTGAAGAAGCAGGGACTTGGGTAGGGAATTCTGGGCCTAAAAGCAGGGCAGGGCTCTGAGTGAATAAATCACTTGGCCTGTGGATTCCTTGACTAGTGAAGAGGAGTGACCAGAAGAGAACAAGAGGGGGCTCTCTAAAGAGTGGGCCCCAGGGAGGGGCCTCTTGCCAAGATCTAAGAACAAATGATATCTGGCCAAAGAATAAGTCATCCAGAAGTGTGAGTTAATATTGGAGTCTATACAAATCTGGTTACCATAAAATAATTTCATTTCAGTTATAAGACCCAGAGGCATGAGCTGTTTCAAATGTTATGTCTGCCGCCTTCCACAAATAACTTACTTACTCTGGGCAATAGGCATGGTCTTCAGTAGGTATAAGGGCCAGAAACCAAATGAATCAGCTCTGTAATTAAATATTTTACTAGAGAGGCTGAGCTCCCATAAAAATAACCAGATGTCTGAACTCTAGATGGTGACACTAAGTAGGGTACCCCTGCTATTGCCACCCCAAAATGGACGAACTAGGAAGAAAAAGAGAAGCATGACTCCCTGGTCCCCTGGAAATGTGCTGCCGTGCTCTTTGTGGAGGGGTCCTTAGGTCAGTCAAGGTTGCTAGGACCCTGGGGACAAAACAGATCCCTCTCTCCACATCATTTTCCATAGCATCAGAGTCATAATCCCAGTCCTGGGGCTTGAGATGAAAAGAGGTTTATATCACAAGCTTTCTTATTAACTCATATCTCTATTTTGTTTCAATTAATGATGTACAACATTTAATTTTAAGGGAACTATATCCACATATAAACAGTATTTTTATCACCAAATTCTGAAGGCAGGACTTCCCAGGTGGCACAGTGGATGAGTCAACCTACCAGTGCAAGGGACACAGGTTTGATCCCTGGTCCAGGAAGATTCCACAACTAAGTCCGTGCACCACAGTACTGAGCCTGTGAGTCGAAACTACTGAGCTCACATGCTGCAGCTGCTGAGCCTGTGTGCTCTCGGGCCTGCTGGCTGCAGCTGCTGAGCCTGTGTGTTGCAGCTCTGAAGCTCACGTGCCTAGAGCCCATGCTCTACAGCAAGAGAAGCCACTGCACTGAGAAGCACTGCGCAGCACCACAATGAAGAGCCCCTGCTCACGGCAACTAGAGAAAACCTGTGCAAAGCAATAAAGACCCAGTCAGCCAAAACGAAATGATTAAATAAAATTATTAAAAAATTCTTAAGGCTAAAGATATAAATAAGGAAATGTATAAGATGTATATTTTGATGCTAACTTGTGGCTGCTGTGTATGTCAGTGCCAACAGCATTGAATTCTGGATTCTTTTTTAAATAATGAGATTTAAAATATATATATATATATATTTGGTTGCATTGGGTCTTAGTTGCAGCATGTGGGATCTTTAATCTGATATTTGAAATCTTAGTTGTGGCATCTGGGATCTGGTTCCCTGACCAGGGATCGAACCCAGGCTCCCTAAATTGGGAGCATGGAGTGTTAGCCACTGGACCACCAGGGAAGTCCCTGAATTCTAATGTCTTGATTCAAAGGCTTTAGTGAAGCCTTCTCCTACAGTTTTGTTCCTAATGTATGAAGGATGTATTTCCTTAATGATCTTTAGATAGTGTTTATATAAATTAATTCATTATTATTATTATTTTGCTTTCAAAATGGAGATAAAAATACAGTCCAAATCAGAATAAAACAGAATAAATCAGAATAAATCAATTCACACCATCAGATAGTGGTCACATCTGCAGTGTGGACAGATAGGTTCTCTTCCTGCCCCCATAGACTTCTCCGCCAAAGATCCTCTATCTGTTCACACAGACTCTTTCTGCAGAGCCAGGGACAGTCTGTGTGCCTGTACTGACCCCATTTCTGGTTGCCACTTGACAACATGACCCATCTACTTTTGTGTTGCTACCCACACAACTGCCCTACTTCCTGAAAGCATGCCCTCTGCCTCCCCACCGCAGTTTAAATTCCCATGCTATCTGATTCATCCTCCTTGCCCTTCCAGTTCAGGTGAATTATAGGTCCAAAGAAGGTGACTTGGTGTTGTCAATAAGACTTTGCTGGAATGCTACAGTTCTGTCATCAAATGACAAGCATGCCTCTCAGATGATGTTGATAGCTGCTGATAATATCTGATGTCACTGATACAAGGAAAGTAACTTTTCATTTATCCAGAATAGTTAGGGAACAGGTAGTTCTAATAAACTGCAATCTGCTTAACTATAGACTACCAGTTTTGAAAGAAAAGTAAACTAATTTGGAAGGAACTATAAATAACACAGCAGCACATTACTGGCAGATCATAATTTTACCTGGCATTGTAATTATTTATGTGTGTGCTCCACCTCCCCTGCAAGGCCATTGAGTTCTTAAAGGATGATGTGTATCAGTTTCATCTTTATTCCCCTTACTGTACTTAGAGAGTTGCTTTATATATTGTAGGTGCTAAAAAATGTTTTTATTAGATGAATGAAAATATAGTTGATCTTTGAACAATGTGGGGAAAGGGTGCCTACCCCACACAGTCAAAAATCTGCATAAAACTTTTCATTTCTCAAAACTTAACTGCTAATAGCCTACTAGTGAATGGAAGCCTTACCAATGACATAACAGTCTATTAACATATATTTTGTATGTTATATGTAGTGTATATAGTATATTCTTATAATGAAATAAGCTACAGAAATTTTTATTAGGAAAATCATAAGGAAGAAAAAACATTTACAGTACTATACTATATTTATTGATACTGTTTAAGTTATTTGTTTACAAGATGAATCTTCTGTAAGTACTTGCATCCATGTTATCTTACATGATACAAAACACTGTAGATGTCACACTTTTACCCAAAAACTTGGTTTACCTCATGGTGGGTGTTGAGCCAAAAGACACAACCAAGCCAAAAATCAGAAAGAGGAAGTATGTATTACTTGCAGCAAGTAATGACAACGCTGGAGATCTTTCCCAAAGAAGTGTCTCTCCAAACAGCAAAACTAGAGGTGTTTTAAGCCAAAGGTACATGCATGTTTATGAAGGAGCTTGAGCAGAGAAGAATTTAGTGCAGAACTGAGGCAGATGTCAACAGAGTTCAAACTTTAGTTGATTGAAGTCACATGGGTCAGAAAAGGTCAACATCATCATTCCTTAGATTCAGGTTGATCTGGTAATTTAAGTGCTTCAGGCTCTTCTTTACCATTGAAATACAACTGGGAGTCTTTACAGATGATTTTTTATCTTTGCTATTGTTACTTCCCTTGCCTGATGACACTCATTTGTTCCTGCATTCTTTTGTTCCCTTCAGTTCAGTCGCTCAGTCGTGTCCAACTCTTTGTGACCCCATGAATCGCAGCACGCCAGGCCTCCCTATCCATCACCAACTCCCGGAGTTCACTCAGACTCAACGGCCATCGAGTCACTGATGCCATCCAGCCATCTCATCCTCTCTCGTCCCCTTCTCCTCCTGCCCCCAATCCCTCCCAGCATCAGAGTCTTTTCCAATGAGTCAACTCTTCACATGAGGTGGCCAAAGTACTGGAGTTTCAGCTTTAGCATTATTCCTTCCAAAGAACACCCAGGACCAATCTCCTTTAGAATAGACTGGTTGCATCTCCTTGCAGTCAAGGGACTCTCAAGAGTCTTCTCCAACACCACAGTTCAAAAGCATCAATTCTTCAGCACTCAGCTTTCTTCACAGTCCAACTCTCAAATCCATACTTGATGACTGGAAAAACCATAGACTTGACTAGACGGACCTTTGTTGGCAAAGTAATGTCTCTGCTTTTCAATATGCTATCTAGGTTGGTCATAACTTTTCTTCCAAGGAGTAAACGTCTTTTAATTTCATGGCTGCAGTCACCATCTTCAGTGATTTTGGAGCCCCCAAAAATAAAGTCTGACACTGTTTCCACTGTTTCCCCATCTATTTCCCATGAAGTGATGGGACCAGGTGCCATGATCTTAGTTTTCTGAATGTTGAGCTTTAAGCCAGTTTTTCCACTCTCCACTTTCTCTTTCATCAAGAGGCCTTTTAGTTCCTCTTCACTTTCTGCCATAAGGGTTGTGTCATCTGCATATCTGAGGTTATTGATATTTCTCCCAGCAATCTTGATTCCAGCTTAAGATTATTAATTACTGAGATCTGTCCAAGGACAAGCACTGTGGTCAGGCTTAGATTACAAAATGACTTAGGCCAAAAGCGGCTTCTCTTTGTCAAAAGTCATGCCTAGTTTTCTTTCTGTGGGGACCTTCTACCCAAGCTGCTTACAAAATCCCCCTTTAAGAAATTTCAGTCTTCAGTCTTGAGGGGTATGGGACTAAAGTTAAGACCTCTGTAATTGCTTCCTGCTGAGAATGGATGTTTCAGTTTCCTGAATTAGAGGAGTGAAATTCCCTTGTTGCTAGAGCTAGGTCTGTTTTGGGGTCCACCAAAGTAGTGTCTGAACCTTGCTTCAGTAGCATTATTCTAGCAAGTGTAGAAGAGGCACAGTGGGAGAGACAATTAACAGCAACACAGCAACATCATTAGCAGAGACTTCAGCCAAGAGCCCCCAAACCAAACCATTTTTCTAATATTTTCACTAAACTGGGAAGGGAACCTTCAGAGAGGAGGTTTGATTTTTTCATGTGGATCATTTAGAAAAATGATCACATGTGGATCACATTAGAAAACTCATCAGGAATTAAAAACAGCGTTTGGTATATATTATAGCATAAGTTCCTCCTTGGGAGGCTTTTAAAATATCAAGGGCCATTTTTTCATTATAGAAACTTCTGAGTTGATTAGACTGACAGCCTGATTACTGTTGTTAAGGCTTGCTGGGTAAATTTTGCTAAAGCCTCTATAAGAGTGATGATGTCCTCTATGTTTGACTTCTTTCTTTCTTTCTCTCTTTCTTTCTTTTGGCCGTGCCATGCATTTTGTGAGACCTTAGTTCCCTGACCAGAGACAGTGCAAGTGAAAGTTGAAAGTGCTGAGTCCTAAACACGACTACCAGGGAGTTTCCTTTAATGTTTGATTTTCTAAAAATAGTCCTCTCCTTAATGGCCAAAGTAGATGTACAATGGATGTTCTATAGGCCACAAAACAGGCCACTCTGGTCAGTAAAGTTTAAGTTAAACCATGTATAAGCCAGCATGACTTACCCCATACCTCAGTGAGAAGATTTTTGTCAGTTCCCCTCTTGATCGCAAGTCTTCTAACGCACAAAAATACTTGTCCCTTGATGCCAGGGTGGTTGCAGCCTGTCCTGGGTCCATCATGTCCCTTGGTGCTAGGCCTCCTTTTTGTTAATATAGAAATATTTGCCTAGGTATCCACACTGGGGGAGAATTTATCAGGTATCTGTGAAGAGGCTCAGAGGTATGTTAGTGGGGAAACATTTTGTAGGTTACACATTTATCAATTGTATCAAATTATAACACAAACATTGTATAAGTGCTTTTAGCCCTAGACTTAAAGCAAGCAGAGATACCTGTCATGAGTAGTTATACTCTGTGACAACTTCACTAGATAATTTTCTTTTCCTCCTGAACATCAGGGCAAATGTATGGCTAACACAATAACTTTCGATTTTGATAGGGCCTGAACATGGGGTATTGGATCTTCATCTAAAAATATATTGTCATGGTAAGCTTCAGAAACAAACTTAAGAGTGTCCCTTTAACAGTTCATTTAAACTTTGTAATTATGTAACTTAACAATAAGTAGCTATCTGGCAGTTGAGTCTCAGACAGTAAATACAGACTTCAATTAACAAAACTAGATTTTAATATCCACTGAAACATTCTTTTCCTCTAAAGTTAACCTCACTTTTACCAAATGTAGCCAAATTAAGACCAGTTTGTTTTCAGAATAAGTCTGATTGATTGATCACTTAGCCTCTTTTAAATTGGTTGGGTTGGAGCTTTTCATAAGGGATCTCAGATTGAAATGTTGAAATATTTCTCAAAGCCAGAAAAGCCATTCTGTGGGCCTGTCACAGATATCACCTGCAACATCTACAGATTTGAGTGAATTCCACCATTTTCAAGGTCTCCAAACATTGAGTTTCCTGCATCCGTTAGGAGGTGACCTTCCTTATTTACCCGATAAAGCTGTTGAAAACTTAAGGATTTCTAATTTTTGGAGGAGGAATCAGGTGGAGAGAAAAGATAAACATTTCCATTTTACTTCCAAAGGTTTAATTTACCAAATTGCTGTTAGTCATAATTAGCTTGAGAGGGAGCGTATCATTATGTCTGGAAAACACAGATTAAAGCCAGTAATATTTTAGACAAAAACCCTAAAAATTATAACCATATTCATCAGTTCACTCAGTAACTGATCCTTTTTGTTAATAGTTTTATGAAGCCATCAGGTTTTCATTCAGTTTAGTTCAGTTCAGTCACTCAGTCGTGTCTGACTCTGCAATCCCATGGACTGCAGAATGCCAAGCCTCCATGTCCGTCACCAACTCCTGGAGTTTACTCCAACTCATGTCCATTGAGTCCGTGATGCCATCCAACCACCTTGTCCTTCTTCTCCCACCTACAATCTTTCCTCTTTTCAAATGAGTCAGTTCTTCCCATCAGGTGGCCAAAGTATTGGAGTTTCAGCTTCAACATCAGTCCTTCCAATGAACACCCAGAACTGATCTCCTTTAGGATGGACTGCTTGGATCTCCTTGCAGTCCAAGGGATTCTCAAGAGTCTTCTCCAACACCACAGTTCAAAAGCATTAATTCTTCGGTGCTCAGCTTTCTTTATAGTCCAACTCTCACATCCATACATAACTACTGGAAAAACCATAGCCTTGACCAGATGGACCTTTGTTGGCAAAGTAATGTCTCTGCTTTTTAATATGCTGTCTAAAACTAGGTAAGAAATTAAAGAATCCTAATGAAAACCTGTCAACCTAAACCTAGACAGGTTTTCATTAGGATTCTTTAATTTCTTACCTAGTTCAATGGTATGATCTGAAATTTATCAGAGACCTATACTTTTCAAAAATTTCTTCCTAAGAATCTTCTCGAAGATGAAGCACTTTTGCAAAATATCAAAGTATAACAATAACTGTCTACAAATAGCAAAGGACTTAAAAAGACATGATTCACACCTGATTACAATGTAATTGACAAAGGATCTTGGTTACTGTTTTGACATACAGCATTTTAAGATAGCAACTAAAATTATAACATAATCATACCAGGACATATCCAAAGTTCAGAAATGTATAATTTCTAGAATGTCTGTGTTAATAATATATTTATGATATTTATTCCTATGATATGGTAAAGAATCCACCTGCCAATGCAGGAGACACAGGAGACTCAAGCTCGATCCCTGGGTTGAGAAGATCCCCTGGAGGAGGAAATGGCAATCGTCTCCAGTATTCTTCCCTGGAGAATCCCATGGACAGAGAAGCCTAGCGGGCCACAGTCCATAGGATCACAAAGAGTCAGAAATGACTGAGCAACTGAGCACATTCCTATAGTATAACCTCAGATGGCTTATCACTTATTTGACAGCGCTTCCCATGTAATTTAACATATCAGATTATCCTATTTAATTTAATATCTCTCTTTAAGATGCTTCAGGATTCCTCTGAAACATCACAGTTAGCCGTAGGTCAAAAGAACTTCAGTTAGAATTTAATATTTGGAGGACTTTCCCTGGAAGTCCAGTGGTTAAGGCTCTGCATTTCCACCTCAGGGGACACAGGTTTGACCCCTGGTTGGGGAACTAAGATCCTGAAAGCCCTGCAGCATGGACAAAAAAAATTTGATATTTGGTGATTTTATAAAAATATCAAAAAGGTTTCAAGATACTTGGTCAAATAGGATCACAGGTCACTGTGAAGCAGTATTCACTTAACTAAAATGACTAAAGACTTCAAAAGCAAATACAGACCACTTAAAGGCCATAGGAAGCATCACTACAAACAAAGCTAGTGGAGGTGATGGAATTCCAGTTGAGCTATTTCAAATCCTGAAAGATGATGCTGTGAAAGTGCTGCACTCAATATGCCAGCAAATTTGGAAAATTCAGCAGTGGCCACAGGACTGGAAAAGGTCAGTTTTCATTCCAATCCCAAAGAAGGGCAATGCCAAAGAATGCTCAAACTACTGCACAACTGCACTCATCTCACACACTAGTAAAGTAATGCTCAAAATTCTCCAAGCCAGGCTTCAGCAATACGTGAACCATGAACTTCCAGATGTTCAAGCTGGATTTAGAAAAAGCAGAGGAACCAGAGATCAAATTGCCAACATCCACTAGATCATCGAAAAAGCAAGAGAGTTCCAGAAAAACATCAATTTCTGCCTTATTGACTATGCCAAAGCCTCTGACTGTGTGGATCACAATAAACTGTGGAAAATGCTGAAAGAGATGGGAATACCAGACCACCTGACCTGCCTCTTGAGAAACCTGTATGCAGAACAGGAAGCAACAGTTAGAACTGGACATGGAACAATGGACTGGTTCCAAATAGGAAAAAGAGTACATGAAGGCTGTATATTGTCACTCTGTTTATTTAACTTATATGCAGAGTACATCATGAGAAATGCTGGGCTGGAGGAAGCACAAGCTGGAATCAAGATTGCCGGGAGAAATATCAATAACCTCAGATATGCAGATGACACCACCCTTAGGGCAGAAAGTAAAAAGGAAATAAAAAGCCTCTGATGAAAGTGAAAGAGGAGAGTGAAAAAGTTGGCTTAAAGCTCAACATTCAGAAAACGAAGATCATGGCATCTGGTCCCATCACTTCATGGGAAATAGATGGGGAAACAGTGGAAACAGTGTCCATGGGGTCCATGGGGTCACAAAGAGTCAGACACGACTAAGCAACTGAACTGAAAGGCAAAGAACCTCACATAATCTGTTATCAAAAGCGGAACTTCAGGAAAACTTTGTTCTTTCAATAGAGGGCACAATACTCCAGTCCTATACCAGTCTATAGAATCTGTTTACCTAATTAAATTTAATCCAGTCTAAGCCAGTCTTGACCATGTACAAAGTTCTTTTCTCAGTGTTCCTTTTCTATAAACCTACAATTTTCTGTATTCATATTTTGTCCTTTATTTTAGTTTCCATTAAAAAAGAAAAAGCTTTAGGGCAAAACTACCTTTTAAAAAAATATATTTACTTATTTATTTGGCTGCACCATGTCTGAGTTGTGGCACACAGGCCCTTTGTTGCTGCATCTGGTTTCTTTTTATTTGTGGCATTTGGGCTCTTAGTTGTGTCACGCAGGATGTAGTTCCCTCACCAGGAATCAAACCTGAGCCCTCTGCATTGGGACCACAGAATCTTAGCCACTGGACCACCAGGGAAACCCCCTCCCTTTTATTTTCTTTTAACGAAATGCATTTCCATTCCTCACACTTCTTTGACTGAAAACACACATCCTACTGTCCTGGCATACTGAACTGTTTTACTATCTTAGTAGCTTTAATTACATATATTATAATATTAACCCTTAAAAACCTTAATCTCCAGTGAAAACCAAGAAGCAAGCAATTATAAATTGTCTATCATACTAGTATTTCCCACTTGGAAAACTTCTGAACACAATCCATAATCTCTAGAGACACATTTTCTCATAACAAAATTTCTTTCACCAATGTGGTACAGAGTATGTGTTTAATAAACCCAAGCATCTTCGGTTTCTCTCTGATAAGGCAGAAATAGGTAAGCTTAGACCTGCCAGCAATTACTGTTCCAGTATTTATCCTATTTGAAATGACCTAGGTAGTCAATGAATTCTCATCATTTAACTTATTTTAGTTTCAAATGAAACTAAGGTTCATTTAACTTAATTTAGTTTTTAAGTTAAGCCAAACTTAAATTGGCTTTAATACCAGATATTGATATTATAGAAACTATTTCCTATATCATGTGAACCTGAAATTCATTCTGGCCAGTTCCCTTAACATCTGTGAGAGTTTTTCTAAGTGCTTAATTTCCTTAAGCCAATCACATAGAGCTCATCCACAAATTACTTTGATAATATTGTCTAGAGGTAGACATATCACATCTATAATGAACATATATATACATTCATATAGACACAAAGATGTCATAGTTTTCTTCTTAAGTTTAAAAAGCTTCCTTTTTTTTCTCTCTTTCAGTCCCAGGAATTAAAAATGGTCTAGATAAAAGTTCCTGAGAGCCTGGATAGAACATTTACATCTCAAAGAAACAAGTTCCTTATAGGAAAGTTGGTTTTTTACTAACTGCGTATGTATAGCCCAGTTTTAGGATGTCAAAAGAGCCATATGTTGGACATTTTTAGGACAATATTTCTTGGTATCCTTCCTCTTTGATGTTGCATCCCCTATTGAGGTTGTCAACTTTGAGAATCTGGCTCCAATATCTAACAAAAATTCAATTTGCTCTCCTGCTACTTCTAAAGTAACCCTGGATTTCTCAGAGGAGATCAGGATGGTGTTCTGTGGAACCAGGTGAGGAGCCCTCAGGCCCCATCAATTTCTTTTTTGGTTACCAAGAGCTGAGAAGAAGAGGGTTAAGCTTGGGCCTTCCTTTTCCTGAGATGGGGCATTCCTTCTGATGTCCTTCCCCTTTGCATGTGGGATCTTTTTCAGTTGCGGCATGCAGACTCTTAACTACAGCATGTGGGATCTAATTTTGTGACCAGGGATCAAACCCAGGCCCCCTGCACTGGCAATGTGTAGTCCTAGCCACCTATCTACCAGGGAAGTCCCAATATTAAAACAAAACAAATAAACAAAACAAAAAACACTTACCTGTGGTGATAGGCTGATGTGCAATTTCTCCAGTAACAAGAGGGAGACAGAGAAAGAGGGAGGGAAAGAGAGGCATACTCTACGGTCCTGTAATTCTTGGAAAGCAAAATTATAAAATAGTAAGAGGGGACTTCCCTGGTGGTCCAGTGGCTAGGACTCCATGCTACCAATGCAGGGAATCTGGGTTTGACCCCCTGGTCAGGGACCTAGATCCCACCTGCTGCTACTAAAGATCCTGCAGGCCTCAATTAAATATCATTCACCTCAGGTTTATGTAAGTATAGGTTGTTCTCTTCAAGTCTTGCACAGGATGTTCTACACATATATTTTTGGATACTTATTGAAAAAAAATCCACATGTAAGTGAACCCATACAGTTCAAGCCCATGTTGTTCAAGGGTCAACTGTATAGAACACAGACTATAATTTACCAACATGACTTAATCCTTCTTTGATGACTCAAAAGGCCCTCTGGGATCACACATTTCTTCAGGCGTGTTATTATGTGTATTTTCTCTGGAGATGTTTAATATGGGCCAAGTAACCGAAAGCAGAATTCAGTAATAACGGGAAGACAGAACTTGATGTCTACTGACTCATTCCAGAACTAAGTCTGTGTGTATGTGTCTCAAAGTCAAATACAGAAGAGATCACATTTATTACTGCCTAAAAGAAGCATCACATCACAATGCAACTGTTTATGAAAATAGGTTACAAATAAGGAGTGTTAACTAGCTTCTGTTCATCAACCTTAACCAGGACAAGGAAATGTTTGAAAAGTAGGGCATCATTAGTACCATTAATATATTATTACCATTATTAAAGCCTAATCATCAGATTATAATTTACTAATTAACACAGACATATTTATCATATTATGTGCCTAATATATGCCAAGCCCTGTGTTAGTCATTAGGGATAAAATGTGAATATAATTCATGCCCTAGAGAAGTGTAAATAATTCATTTAAAACCATTTTATTGTGCAGATCATTTTACAGAACTTTAGATGTCACTGTAATAAATTAGCCTGGGAGTGATGTGACAGTCTAACACATCCTATAACTCATTCAAAATATAGAATAACAGAAAAGAAATAATGTGAGAATGTTAGCTTAATTACTTGATATTTGCCTTTTCCCCCCCACTAAAAAACAGCATCCAGAATGTTCCTTTAAGGATCTAGCTTTTTGCACTTTCAGAATCCTGGGTGAATTTGCTCCTGCACCTAAGATGATTTTTATTTCAGTTACTACAGTATCTGCCAGTCCCCCCAGGACTTGAGGGTAAAGCAACAGCCCAAAGCAGGGAGGGAACAGCCATTGCAGTACCCCCACCCTTGGCTGACCTCTCTGTGGGTGTGATGGTGACAGAGGAGGCATGAGAGAGCCCTGCCCTGGAGTCAGGAGAAACCCAGGAGGCAGGGCAGTGTTCTCAGTCCAGTGTGTAATGGACACTCTGGTAATGGACACTGCCTCCTTTCTCTACAGCTTCCTGTAAACATGCTGATTTTCATCACTAAAACTAAGGGTTTTGATTACATCAGAGTTTCCCAAATTATATTCTGCAAAACATACAGATCTCGTAAGTTGTTGTTTAGTTGCTCAGTTGTGTCCAACTCTTTGCAACCCTATGGACTGTAGCCTCCCAGGCTCCTCTGTCCGTGGGATTGCCCAGGCAAGAATACTGGAAAGGGTAGCCATTTCCTTCTCCAGAGGACCTTTCTGACCCAGGAATCAAACCCATATCTCCTGCATTACAGGCAGATTCTTTACTGCTAAGCCACCAGGGAAGCCCATGGGTCCCATAAGACACTTCTTCAAAAAGTGGCCTGGAGCAGCACAGCAGGGCAAGCTGCCCGCCACACCCAGTGGTGCAGTCAGAGGCCGCATCAGCCTAGAAAGGTTCCGACAGGCTGTACCTTCCAAACACTTGATAGCATTTCTCAAACGAGTTTGACCATGAAACTCTCTCTTCCAGTTTCACCTACTAACATCTGCTGATTCACTTAGTATTCTGAGGTATGAACTTTGGAAACATTAGAATAAATGATCTCTTAAACGCACTGATTTTATAGCAATTTAAAGCAGAAAATAGCCTTAGAAATCAGAGGTCCTATGAGTTTAGGATCTCATAGCAAGTCAGTGGCCAAATACGGTCCCTTTCATTTGCCAGTTTTTCACATTCTATATGCTAAAAACCACAGTGAATGAAATTTTACTGTGAGAAGGATTAGAAAAAGATCAGTCATTGAAATCTACAAGTAACCTGGAAGCTCCAGGGTTTCCAGTTTGGTTAAACTCTGTTGTTTGAAGTTATTCTTGATTAAACAAAACTAATGGTGTACATCCATAGGCCAGTGGAGATACTACTGAGCAGACAATTATCACAATTCAAGAAGCTAATGAGAACAGGAGAGGGAGAAGCAAGTGGCACTGAGTCCAAAGTCAAGGTCATTAGCTCCTGGGTGACTAAGAGTAAATTACCTTTTTTGATATTGAGTTCAAGATCCTTGAATTTTTTTTTTTAAGTATTGAGTCATATATTCCTTTGGTGTCAGGACTAAGAGAACTGATGTTTCTATACTGACCTCAGTGTCCAGTGCTCTGGATAGTGTCTCCTTAATGCCAACTTTAAAAAGCCTCACACATCACTTTACAATGGTCTTTGACTCTACTTAAAAGGACAAAGATAATTTTAGGCTTCAATTTCTTTTCATGCCATTTGCTTGAAAAAGAGTCCTTTGAGTTGGTGGCTAAGTAAACAACAGTATTCTTGAAGCAATGACTTGGCTGTCCCACAGTCCCAGCTATAATATAGCCTAACTCCAAAGTAATTAAAGAACCAAGTGATTTGCATTCTTTTTTCTACAGAACTACTCTTGAGTAGCAGATGGCAAACACAAATGTTTTGCTCTAGAGACATATGGAAACCTCTCTGTTCTGTAAAACCCTCAATGAATATTAAACGCCGAGTGATGCCATTCATTGCAGAAATAAAATGTGATAATCCCCCAAACAGGCCTAATTAGGCCATATAGCTACTTGAGTTCCAGAAAGTAATAGGGGGGAAATTACTATGTGATTGGGATTTCATTAGCAGTTCTTCCTAATCTGAATATTCATCCTGGTCCAAAAGAATCACTTACCTAGCCTTATTTCTCAGCATTCTATTAGCTTGTCACCATAATTTATAAGTGTAAATCTTAAAAATGAGCCATCAAAGAGATCTGCTTGATTCCATATTAATTCTTCAGTTCTTCCTTAACACAAAGAACAATGAATTTCAAGAGAGACAGGGTGTTTTATCATAGGTTTGGGAGTATTCATAGCTCCCTAACTAATTCCACTTATAAGCCCTTGCTGCTGTTAAATTAGGGTGGCAGGGAAAAGTCTGTGTAAGGTTATTCAGGAAATGATTATCAATATTAAGTAGGAATTTGAGGCAGTAATCTTATTGAATATGGCTCAAAATACAAAACAGAATTTCATTCTCTTCATCCTGCAGGTTGACAACTAAATAAATTGTTGGCAACCCAGTAACTTGTTGCCATCACAGAAAGGACTGATACTCTGCGCTCCTTGGAAAGAGAGAAGTACCGATGACTGAGTCATAGGGTGGACTGAGAGCTCTTTAGAATAAGGAACTAGGTGTCTTGGGCTCCTTTCCCAACACCACACTCTGCCTGGCCTCCAAGAGACTGCTAGGCCTGTCGATAAATCTCAAATTCACTACGGTGTTTGGTTGGCCTTGGAGACCAAAGTCTGTAAACCAGAACCCCTAGGGCAGATCTTAGGACATGTGTTAGGAGCTTGGGTTCATGAGTCAAAGGATTTTATGGACAGAGAGGGATTCTCTAGTCCAGCCTTTTTCATTTTACAAAGAGTAAACTGAGGCACAGAAGAGTCGTTGTCCTTAAGGTCATAGAACTTGTTAGTGGCGGAACTAGGAAGAGAACCCCAGTCACCTGATGCTTTGTCCAATTCTCCCTCCATTACAAACTCAGGACAGGCTTGTCAGGGTCTGACAGAGAATTTAGAAAGTTCAAGGCTCCCAAAGTGCTTAGCCTTAGCTGGTTGCTTAAGTGGGATAGAATAGGTAGCAGGTGTCTAAATGCCTATGTTAATTCTGACTTTAGGCACCCATCCCCTCCTCACGGAAACACTGTTTCTTTCTTGCCTCTTTTTTCCAGTTCAACATCAATCCATCTGTTTAAGAGAATGACAAGTCAGAATTTTCCTGGATTCAGCCCCCTGACCTCCAGAAATTCCAATATAACCAAACATGATATAAATACCTATATGCATTGGACACTGAAACAAGTATTAGTTTTCATTGCTTGTTTCTACAGCCTTGTTGCCTCCTGTCTTCTCTAACAGAACCTTGTGATCTAGGGTAAGTCTGACCCCATACTCAGCTTGAATCACTTAAGCCAGTTGGCATACGCCATTCTCTTGGACCCTAGGATCAGTTCACAAAAGAGTAGTCAGGGCCTATGGAGCTGAATTCCAGGTTATTTGAATTCCTGAGAAAGAAGACTCTTTACCTTCTGCTCTCTTTGAATCAAAGAGTCCCAGGAGTTTCAGGAAAGCATTTTACAAAAACATGGGGTTGGCCTGTTGAATTAAGTGTTACTTTGCAGAGACGGCAACAGCACCCCACTCCAGTACTCTTGCCTGGAAAATCCCATGGACAGAGGAGCCTGGTAGGCTGCAGTCCATGGGGTCGCTGAGAGTCGGACACGACTGAGGGATTTCCCTTTCACTTTCCACTTTCATGCATTGGAGAAGGAAATGGCAGCCCACTCCAGTGTTCTTGCCTGGAGAATCCCAGGGATGGAGGAGCCTGATGGGCTGCCATCTATGGGGTCGCACAGAGTCGGACATGACTGACGTGACTTAGCAGTTGAGGAAGCATTGCTAAGAAACCAAGAGAGAGAAACCAGGTCCCAGGCATGTCATCTGATCTACTGGATTACTCACCTGTCACTCCTTGTAGATCTGATTATTTTAGTATGTGATTAAGTAAATTTTTTGGTTTTGTTTTGCTTTTTAGGGGTTGTTTTTGGCTGCACCACATAGCACACCAAACTTCCTCTACCAGGGATTAAACCTGGGCCTCCAGCAGTGGAAGTATGGAGTCTTAACCACTGGACTGCTGGGGGAAGTCCAAGTAAATATCTTTATTATTTAAGTCATTCAGTGTTCTATTATTTACTGCCATATGTATCTCAGTATCTGTTATGATGCTGATTATGAGTTTCAGCACATCTTGACTTCACCATTAGATCAAAGTCCAGTTTAGAGTTGGTTCCAAAAGGCATTATTTAATCATTCATTTAAACAAGAAACTCTACCCAAAACGCAGAGTACTTACTGTGTATGTACCTTACTTGACAAAAAATACTACATAGCAATGCCTAGGCTAATGAAAACTTTTCTATTAGAAAAGAAACAATATAAGCTGTATCAGAATAGATTTCTTCCAATCCACCTTATAGTGGAGTAAATTTCATGTAGTCATTTTTCAGCATTATCATGTCATTTTTATTTAACTTTTACATTCAGTGGTGATATGTAAAATACTTAACAATGTTTGGCATGAGCACTTGACCAATCAGATTGAATGTCTAAACAATCAGAATTAAAGCCAACCTGATCCATCAGAATAAATGAAGTGTGTGTCAACCAGATATCTGCCTCCCATTCATCACTGAACTTGTGGGATCTCCCTTCAATTACCTGGGAAGCCAACTAAGGGCAGGGGCCACATGATAGATACCTCTGACTCCTCCAGGTAGGCCTTGCTGAGCTGGTTTCATAGTGTGAGCTTAATGACTATTTCTTTAAGTGGACATGATTCAACCAGTGATTGCTCAGGAAACATCAGTGGGTGGAAAGAGTACAGTGTGTCCCTCTCTGATGAAGATAATTATAGAATTATCCCACTGGATTATCACTAAATAAACAATGTTTTGAGATGACACACAGTGGATAAGAGAAATTGATATTTTTGAGGAGTTATCATTCAATATGATCTTGACAACCTAGAGAAATAATACATAATCACACCTATTTTTAAATACAACAATAAATATTATTCTTACAGAATGAATAACATACAAATACAAGGTAGAGGACAACCAGAAAGGTATTGGTGAAGCTAAAAATACCTAGGGCTTAGTATAAGCTGAAGGTGTCCCAAATGTTTTTAAAAAATACCTAGACTGGGGACTTTCTTTCCCGGTGGTCCAGTAATTAAGACTCCACGCTTCACTTCAGGGGGTGCAGTTTCTATCTCTGGTCAGGGAACTAAGATCCCATATGCCACGTAGCATGGCCCCCGCCAACAAAAATGTAGACGGCTGGCATGATAGTCAGATGTTCATTCATTCATTCAACAACTGAGTACCTACTAGGCATGCTGGGGACACAGTGAAAAATAAGCAATGTCCCTTTCCTCAAAAGGCTCAACTTTTAAGGGAGAAGACAAAGAAGTTCACAAACTGTTAGATAACAGAGAGAGAACTTATTCGATGGCTGAGTCATCAGTCAGTGAAAATAATCACCATGAAGGACATCTTTGTAGCCCACCGGGACAGCTGTGCTCAACTGGCAGAGGGCCAGAATCCATGGGGGGCTGGATAGAAGCATCAGCAGGCTAAGTGCAGGCAGAGGAGCAGAGGTTTCTTTGTCCCGAATTTTTCAGGACCATATAAGCACTTGGATTTTTGTAGGATAAAATTAAGAGGAGGAAGAATCCCAGTAATATTTGGTACCAGTTTTGTCAGTCCTTGAGAAGTAGGGATCTCAGCCAAGTTTAATTTCACTTAAGCAGTTACGAAAGGTGACATTTCTTGCATTTAGGTGTCATGGAACAATTTTAAACTAGTTAAAGGATGCTTGAATTAATTTGAAAATTTGCCTAGAGAACACACAGATCCTCAAGAATGTGTTTGTAGATTCTTTTTAAAAATATTTGTTTATTAATTATTATTATTATTGGCTGTGCTGGGTCTTCGTTGCTGTGTGGGCTTTCTCTAGTTGCGGAGAGCAGGGGCTGCTCTCTTGCTGCCATGTGGGGGCTTCTGACTGTGGTGGCTTCTCTTGTGGAGCGTGGGCTTCAGTAGTTGCTACACTTGGGCTCCACAGTTGTGGCACCAGGCTTAGTTGCCCTGTGGCATGTGGAATGTTCCCGACCAGGGACTGAATCCATGTCCCCTGCATTGGCAGGCATATTCCTAACCACTGGACATCAGGGAAGCCCCTGTTCATGGATTCTTGAGGGTTAAAGACCCCCAAGATGAATAAACTAGTGTAAGAAGTGAAGAATGGCTCTTGGAATTGTGCAATGTGGCAGTCCTGCTTGCTACCATAAGGAAAGCCAGACTGAGGACAAAGTAAACAGAGGAGAGCAGCAACAAGAGAACAGAGGAAGATGGACTATTGCTCTGATCAACTAGCCTGAAACTCACACAGACCTCCTACCGGAGAGACCTCCTTCCAGCATCATCACCCCACCTCATTAGAAAATTCACGAGGAAGAACTCAGTTTGACCCAGCCTGGCCATATGCCCATCTCTGTGGCTGAAGGAGTAAAGTACCATGATTCACAGCCACCAGTGGGGGAGGAGCAGCTTCCCAAAAGCAAGAAGAAAAAGAGTGCTGGCCTGACAAAAACCACAGAGGGTAAACTCCTTGGACAGCTAGATTTCTGTAAGTCAAGCTGCCATGTAATATCAACCTTATCAAAAGCTTCAGTAGACATGTACAGAATCAATTTGAAAGTGCTGGTCTGCCTGGTGTTCTGCAGTGACGTAGCATTTTACATTACCGGGCAACTGGCAAAAAAAAAAATGTATTGATGTGGTTTTCTTAGAACATAGCAACGTGCCACTTAGAGAAAGAAAAAGTGGCAGCCAGCAACCTGTCACCTGTGGAACCTTCAGCTCTACGAATACACTTCTTGTCCAGTCTTTTAAGCAAAGTGCCTTGATTCAGTAGTAGTTGCTACCATCCAAATCTGATCTCTAAGTAACATGGTATTATACAAAATATGAAAATGCATAATTCACAAAATGAAAAAAATTGAATACTTGTTGAAGTAGTGTCATATATCAGAATGCTTGCATGGTTCAACAGTGGTGCATAAACTTACCAGCTAGAAAGTCCCAACGTTATACACACTTGCTGATAGAGAAAAACCAAGGAAGTGAAAACAAGACAAAAAAATTAACAAAATTCCCCTAAGGAAACTTAGGGACTTTAGAATTCCTAACTCTAGCTTCTCTTATGAATTTAAGTTCTTTGCCACATCATTGTGTTCTTATTCATACACAGAGAGAATGCCAACAGTTGCATGCAGGTAGTGGAACTAAAAGTTATTTTAATCAGTACACATTTTATAAAAGAAAGAGGATTCCAGTGGTCTTAAAGATTTCCCTGTTCTTTTCCAGAATGAATAGGAAGGTATAGAACTAAACTGTCCATATTTGTTCAGCACGGTGCTGTGCTACGCTGTCCTGTGGCTTCAGTCATGTCCAACCCTTTGTGAACCCATGGACTACAGCCCGCCAGGCTCCTCTGTCCATGGGATTCTCCAGGTAAGAATACTGGAGTGGGTTGCCATGCCCTCCTCCAGGGCATCTTCGCAACCCATTGGTCAAACCTGTGTCTCTTATGTCGCCTGTGTTAGCAGGTGGGTTCTTTACCACTAGTGCCACCTGGGAAGTCCTGTTCAGCCCTGGCTGAGGCCCAGTTCACAGGACTTGCCCAAGCGCTCTGACTGGGGCAGGGAGGCTCAGCCTGTGCCAGAGGGCATAATCTGTCCTCATTAGGGGATATAAACTGTGACTTTGACCTTCTTAGATCTGTTCCCATCAAGTGGACTCCAGAAATTAGACATTAGATTAGCAACAAGCCTCTGGCTATTGTATGATTAATAAGTGTGTCAATGACACATTTCATTGTTTTTTCCACATAGAAGGTGAAAGTAGTTACTAGGGCCAATTGAATTTGCTACTCTTTCTTAACTCACAAGATTAAGAATGTAATATCGTTGGCATTGAATATGAAGTCACAAGGCACTCAAGACGTGTTTTAGAAAAACCTGCTGTCGTCTTCAACCAACTGTCCAAGTTTTCCCCTTAGTCTACTAAAGGCTGAGTGCATTAGTTCTCTTAATAACCTTCAACCTCCCAGAAAGGTGTTTCTTTAGAGCAAAGAACCATAGACAGTCGTTCTCAAATATTTTGGCCTCAGGATCCTTTTATCCTCTTAAAAATTATTGAGGCCTCTAAAGAGCTTTTGTTCATATTTGACATATTAGAAATTAGAAGATAAAAGAGATGAGAGACAGAGACACCCCTAGTGGATACAGCTTTTGGTCCCAGACCTCCTTAGCTATTCACTTGCCCTTGTGATTTACCTGAGTCGTTAAATCCCCTTCACTGGCTGGGGCTCTGCCCCTAGCTACCGAAAGAGGCCTTAACAATACATCCATGAAACAATTAAATAATAGTCTAAGACAATAAATGACGGATTGGGTATAACAGAATGTTCCTTCTCCCCTATTTGTTATCCATTAAAATGAGAGCCTACAAAGGGCTGAAGAAGGTAACCATCAATACTAACATTGCCACATTGCCTTAAGGATTTCAAAGTAGGTTCACATTCAGTATCTCACTTAATTTTCCTACAATCCTATGAGACACTTGTTTTATACCCATTTTACAGATGAGAAAACTGAGGTGCAGAAAGCCTATGTGCTGTTAAGCAGCTGAGCCAAGACAAAATCCAAATCTTACCCTCCAGATTCCCACCGTCAGTTTCTGCCTCGAATGAATGCTTGCAGTTTTATCAGGCACATGCCTGACGTACAAGCCTCACAGATTTCAATTCCCAGATTCTTTTTGTCCATCCTCCTGCAGGAAGAGGGGAGCGGTCTGCACAGTAGATCCTTTAAAATACCCACTGTATTTAGCTCTGCTCTGGAGGTTTGAAGAAGAGAATAGGAGTGGATTCAAGTGAGAAAGGCAGTCATTCTTTTTGAGCTCGGTAATTGAGGGGTTGAGGGAGGGGAGGGGGCTTAGACGTAGTGCTGGACAGGAACTGGAGGAGAAGCAAGATAAGGCACTCTGCAAATAATCCACAGGCAGCGCCACGGCAGCATGAAGGAAAGAAAGCATCTCAGCTCCGGGGCGCGGTGGAAGAGATGCGGGAACTGCGGACTCAGCCTTCAAGGTCCTGCATTTGAAAGGCGTCCGCACACAAAGAAACGATGAAATTAAGTTCCGGTGGCGCAACACGCAGAGTTGGAAGCCCGGCCTCCCAGCTAGCTCTAGAGGAAACGCCTAATACCGGGTCACCCAGCTTAGAGAGGATCCTCTTTTATCCTCTGGGGCCGCGGGGACAGCCCGCCCAAGGCACGCCCGAAGCGCCTCACAAGAACTACAAGTCCCATAAAACACTGGGACGCCGGCTGTGATTACGAAACCCCCGTGGATTGGCCACGCGGGGCGGGGCGCGCAGGCCTTCTCCGGGGAAGGGGGCGGGGAAGGGGCGGGGCGAGCGGCGGCTCGGCGGGCACGCCCCCTCGCCCGCGGCCCCCTCCCGCCTCTCTCAGCCGCTCTTCTGGCTCCCCGGTCAGAGGGCCGGAGCGAGAAGATGGCGAAGACGTATGATTATCTGTTTAAGCTGCTGCTGATCGGCGACTCTGGGGTGGGCAAGACCTGCCTGCTATTTCGCTTTTCCGAAGACGCCTTCAACACCACCTTCATCTCCACCATCGGTGAGGGAGGGGCTGCGGCCGCGGACTGGGAGTGAGAAATGGGGGGCGGGTGCGAGGGGGCCGGGAGAGAGCGGTGGGAGGACTTGGGAGCCTCAGTGAGGGGACCCCGAGGACAGCTGGGCGGCGAGGGCAGTGGGAGAGGGTGAAGGCGTGAGAGAGAGAGGCGATGAGGACGTGGGGCTGAGAGGGTTGAAAGGAGGAACTTGGGGGCAAAGGAAGAGGAGGAGGAACCAGAAGAACAAGGACTAGGGGTATTGGGGGAAATGAGAGGGTTGGGGGTGTGACAGGGAGGGGATCTTAGAGAGACAGAGTGGGGGGACACAGGAAAGCTCATAGAGAAAGAGAAGGGGATAGTGAGTGTGAAATGGATTAAAAGAGGAAGGAAATGGAAGGGGGAAACGAAGGGTTGGGGGAGTGGGAATGGAAGGTCCGGGGAGTAAAGGGACCGAGGACCCAAGGGACAAGGTAGAGGAGAACCCAGGAATCCGAAAGGAATTCGGAGGAAAGAGTGATTGAGAGTTGAGGGATGAGAGGGACACTGGCTGCAAGAAGTCTGGTCAGAGATACTATGAGGAAATCGTAGGAAAAGGTAGATGAGTTAAGGGGACTCAAGAACGAAATGAGGATACTCGGAAAAAGTAAAGGAGAGCTGGGTGTGAAATAGAAAGGAAAAGCAAAATATGCAGTAAAGAGGTGGGGCATAGAAGAGAGAAGATGGTAAAGGGAGAGAAATAGAAAGTAGAACTTTCTCTAGTTACTGGGAGTACTGGTTACCATTTCTCTTTCTTTACTCCCTCTGGATCAAGTGCAGGAGAAAGAGCAAAAAGTGACTAATAATGAGATACTGTCTATGGACCATTAAATTGTTCTGGGAGTGTTAATGGGCGTTGGGAGGGTTGGTGACTTTTGGAATGATATGATCAGGAAAATATGGTTTACTATCTCCTGCAAAGCAGCACATCTCAATTTTTAAAATTCTTACCCTTGAAGGTTTAGTAATTCTCAGCTGGGAAATTGATCTTACATTCTACCTGCCTTTCTGTGTATTTTCCTTTTGGTTTTATTACTTGCTAAAAGAATCAGAACATGCAGTGTACCCCCCAGTTACTTTCAATTGATTCTGATTTTTCTGGTCTTGGTTGGGAGCTGTCCTTCCTAGTTTTGGAGGACTCTGTTCAGGTAACAAGATCTCAGACTTAACCTAAACTGAAGAAGAGCAAATCAGAGCTGGTTTTAAGCTGCCTGTACAAGTGACCTTAACATCAGAGCTGGAGTTAATTAAGCACCTTAAGAATCTTAGCTGTTGGTTGTCTGGGTGATGTTGTGACTTCTCACCTAAGCATCTTTCAAATGGTTCTTATAGCATATTTCACCATGAATTGCTGGGATTATTAGGGGGGCTAGTGCTATGGTAATGAGTTATGTTTTAAGGATAATTTATCATTTGTAAAAGAAGAGTATTGGGGTATAGAGCACTGTTCGGTGAAGCACTGGGAAAAGCTATGGTTTGTTTGTTCTGGCATCTTTCATATGGATTGAATGGTCTGAAACCTCCTGGGTGTTAATGATGTCTGGGCTTAGGGAAGTTTGAGTTGCAAGTTCTTGGCAGTCATTCGTGAGTGGGACTTTTTCTTTTCTGAGGAAGCAGATTTTAAATGTCATGTCTCAAGTATGTTCTTAAGAGATTTGATGGGAGCTGTTGTAGCCACCAAAAGGTGTTAATTTTTGATGCTGGTACTCATGTCAAAACCCCAAATCACCGTTTTTCATTGTTGAGTGCACACTGAAGTCCAGAAGGTAAAGGACAGTCTCTTAACAAGTCAAGCGGGTCGCCTTTTGTCCATTCTATGAGTGAACCTCCCAGAAGCATTCTCCTGCATCGAAAGTGACTAAATCTCACTGAGGCTGTTTCTGTTAAGCTCCTTAAATGACTTTTGCTTGTTTGTAACAGTTTTGTTAGTTTCCTCTTTTTTTAGTCTTAATTTTTGTCCTACTTTTTCTGTGAGAGTGTCTGCTTCCTTTTACAATAGTAGCTTTGAAAAATTACTTTTTATTCTGAGGGAGTACAATCTTTCTTGTGTGAATTTTTTTTTTTTAAATGATTGAAATTCTGTTTTGTGGAGGGTTGCAGGAAAGTGAGCATCCTGAAAAAGTTTAGACCTGGAGGGAAGCATTAAAGCGGGGGTGAATCTCATGTATGATGTTGGCCTTTGCATTTTCTATGGAGTAGACGTGGTAAAAAGAGGCTCTGAGCTGTGTCTTCAGTTGACATGGAGGAGGGGAAATCCCATGCCTCTTTTTTAGCCCCAAGAGCTCTGACAGGAAGTGGTAGCCAAGAGGCTTCAAACAGCACAAAAAATACGTTACCTGCAACCTAATGCTTTGGAGTTGAAGTTAAGTTAGGAAAATAAGGTGAATGTTAACATCATTCTAGTGAAATGTTCCACACACATTGACCACAAACATAGGCTTGAAGTGTCTGCATCTCTAGCAGAAATATCCATGCCCCCAACCTTCACCCCCGTTTCCAGGTGGTCTGAAGTTGCTGAAGGAAGCGTTGGTGGTCCACCTCCTCCCAGTCACAATTATTTCTTGAGGCATCTCAGCATGGAAGTTTCCAGGGCTTCTCTGACTGGGTTTGGAAAGATTTGCCACATGATTGCTGACAAAATTTGATAAGGTCTACGTCACAGTAAAAATCTATTTCTTAATACCTGGGGTTTGTGTGTGTGTGTTGTGTGTTTCAGGAGTTATATATATAAATATCTCTTTCTTCCCATGGAGTTACATTTACTGTCTTAATTTTGCTTTATTAAAATTTAGGTAGTTTTAGAAGAGGACATCTGCCACCTCTCGACCCTGTTTTGGTAGGGATTCTGCCTTCATGAAAGGAAGGAGACAGTCATTTTCATTACAGATATAGTTGTCTCACAGATAGTTTCTTCTTTCATGTATGTAAGGTTCTGGTATCTTCTCTGATATCCTGGCTCCCCTCATTTCCTTTCTGCTCTTGAGGGTGGTGGAGGGTATACTTCTTTCAACTGACTTGCTGGGAGTCTTCACGTATCAGTCAGATAACTATTAACTATTGAGTAGAGATGTTTTATCCATTTGAAGTTGTAGGTTCAGTGCCTAGAACCAACAACCAACTCTCATTCAATTCAGATGTTTAAGAACTGAAAAAGCAATTTTGATTGGCTTCTCAAGCCCCTTACATAATCATTGTTGTTGTTCAGTCTCTAAGTCATGTCGGACCCTTTGTGACCCCATGGATTGCATAATCATTATCAGTGGTTAATTAAATGTATGTAAAATGTATCATGAAGACAACTAAGAAACAGTAATGCAATCTCTCTGAATTATATTTCCTATGGGATGTGGGTACATGTTAATATTGATACGAAGGCAGAGGGACATCTTGGAATGGCCTGTACTGAACCTGGTGCCGGGAGAACAGAGAAGACCCAACTCTGTCTTCTAACAGGACAGTCTCAGCTTCTTCCCTTTACTGTCTCTCCCCTGCCCAGCCCCCCTCTTCCTGTTAGGGTATTTCCTGAGTGGTTATATTATTTAGTATAGTCATAGTTGAACAGCATAAAGAGCCTTAGAAATTATCTACATGATGTCTGTGCCCCAGTTTTATAAATAAGAAAACCAAGCTTAGGTTGATGCTGTCAAGATCATGCAGCTGATCAGATGCTTGTAGAAGCATCTCTAGTGAAACCTCAAACCCAAGTCTGGATTGCTTCTCATAGTTGAGCTGCTGCTGTTTCTGATCAGCATGATCACCGCTGTAAATTCAAATTACCATCTTTTCCAGGGAGGAATTCAATTTTGCACATTTGCTTATATGTGAGGAAAGTTAAAGTGTTACCATTTGGATCAGTTGTATCTCTTCAGGGAAACAGTAAATGCTAATACAACAACTCAGAGTCCTGTAGAAGTTTATATGGGCTAACTCAGCATGTTTTAACTGTCCTTTGCCCTTTTTTTCTATGTCTGTTGTTTCAGGTTAGGGAATCAAAGTGCATCCTGCCATTAAAATTCCTTCCATGTGCAAAGTAACTAATGACATTGACATTGTATTAATAGTGTGCTGGTAATTGGAGCCTAGTCCCATCAGAGCACTTTTAGACAATTTATTCCCTGGCATTTTTTTCTTGGATACACTTTCTCTATGTTTAGGAGTTGGTGGCCTATGGCCCACAGGCCAAATGTAGCCTCCTGCCTGTTTTTGTGCAGTCCACAAGCAAAGAATGGTTTTCACATTTTTAAAGGGTTATTAAAAACTAACACAAAACAAGAAATATGAAGCAGACACCATATGTGTCCCACAAAGCTTAAAAATATTTACTAACTGTTCTTTCACAGAGAGTTTGCTGACCCCACGTTACAATTAAATACTGTTTTCAGTTGGTAGCAATTCAAAACTTTTATCAAGACTTATTGACCGAAAAACAAACTTTGTCATATTTACATTTTTATCCAAGATGATATCAGCATTTGGCTGAGCATAATCCAGATATGTAGTACAAGTTGATTTGATTTTCATCATTGTTTTGCTTGATTTCAGCCTCTCAAACAGAAATATGCAAGGGCCAGGCAACTTCAGGGCTTCCCTGGTGGCTCAGACAGTAAAGAATCTGCCTACAGTGTAGGAGATGTGGGTTTGACCCCTGGGTTGGGAAGATCCTCTGGAGAAGGGAATGGGCTCAGTCCAGTATTCTTGCCTGAAGAATTCCATGGACAGAGGAAGAAGCCTGGCAGGCTTGCAGTCCATGGGGTTGCAAAGAGTCAGACACAACTGAGCGAGGAACACTTTCAGGCAACTTCAAGTTGAACATTTTGTCCGTAAAACCTTAGTTTAATGCCATTGTGTTCTTTCACAGTGTCAGTAGACTTCCCACCCAAGTGACAGCTTTGAAAATAACACTGTTTCAAGAGTGTAATACCTGAGATTGAAGGGTTAAACTCGTCTCCTCCGTTAGTGTTCTACTGATTGCAAAAAGCCATTCAACAAATTAAGGTAGGAAACTGAGTCTTGGAGACAGACCTGGACATGTCTTAAGAATATGTGTGCTTTAACAAAGAGCTTCGCCAGCTGTTCTGCATGGCAGCAAACCAGGGAGGAGGTTCTCTTGGCAACAGCACCAAAACTGTTTGGATCCTCTGAGAAATGCTGGAGGGAAATAGGTTTGGATATTGCCTAAGTGGAAAATGTCTGGTCTTTGAAGACAGGGAAAAATTTAGCAGTTGATATTTTAATGGAAGCTCATCACTGAATCTGAGAAAAAAATATGGAACCAAAATTGGGAGACCCGGGAGCTGCTGACACGGCCTGAGGCTGACTGGCTCTAGGTCAGGTCTGCCTGCCTGTACACAGGACTGTTCTGGAGATGAGCTCTTGTGTGTGTTAGAATCGCTACATGGGAAAGATGTGCAGAAAAGGGTTTTCACAGTGACATGAGAAGAGGGTGGGAGTAGGGAATGGGGAACTAGCTGTTAGATGGTAGTGTAGCTATATAATATAGTATGCTATGCTATGCTCCATAGCTTAATATGGAGCTACTGAGATGTAAGTAGCCAGTGAAGTGGCGTGGTCGGTGTTTGGTGTTAGGAAGATTGCACAGTGAATTAAGAGCAATAGGTCTGGAGTCAAATTGGGGTTCATGTCGTGACATCTGCTATTCCTACTTGTCTTACCTTTAGTGAGTTGGTGGTCCTTCTTGGGCCTTAGTTCCTTTATCTGTACTAGAGTATATTACTACTATGCCAACTTTTCACGGGTGTTCTGTGTTCCCTAGGGCAAGAATCAAATCTTACTCACTTTTTAAGTCTCTAAGGCCTCTATTAAATGACTGATCAATTGGATGAATGAATGGCTGGATGGATGAATTATAAAGCACTGTGAGCCATACAGCATTGCTTGAATTTTAGTCATTATCTTTCATAGTATTCTAGATAATTAGATGATGTCAGAGATGAGATTAAAAGTGCTTAATTTGAATTCCTAACACTATTTCTCCCTCTATCAAATGCTGTCTTTCTATAATCAGTTTTAAAGGGATATTTTAGACTCTGAAAGATATATCACTTGTCTTTCAGTCTCCATAATAAGCTGTTTTAACACCCTGCTTCCAACCCCCCACTAACATAAATACCAAATAGAAAATGAGTGAAATCACTGGGTTTGCTTTAGAAGAGCCATTTCAGCTTTGTCTTTGCCCATTAGCTGCAAACAATGCAACAGATGCCTGTTAACAGTTTCATGCCCAGTTTTAATTAGCAGATGGAGCTGTGTTTGTGTTTGTGTTCTGCCCAGCACTGGTTTGAGTGACAGCATAGTGAGTGGATTGGAACTGGGTTGGGCCTTTGGGTTGAATAAAGCCAAATGCTATTTTGAAAAAGATGAATATAAACATTTATTACATAGAACTGCTTGTGTATCTCAGTGGAACAGCTTCATGTCTAGAGGAAAACTAATGTTTGCAGTTATGTTTTCTGCTCTTACTATCCTTTAGTAATTATGTAATATGGAAAAATACCTTTTTTTGGCTTAAATGAAGGGTTTTGGGGAGTCTTGAAACTGTCACCAAGTGGCTTTCTCTGAAGATTGGTTTCAGTATTTCGGTATAGTAGGTTGAGGACTATGCAGAGCTGGGGTGAAATGGGCTTCAGCCTGAATGCCAGTGCTGAGTTGGTAGCTGCCTCCTGGCATGCTGTGTTGTATAGAGTTTTCAGGTCCTGTCTGAGCTCAGCAAGACCGAAGACTGTGACAAATTCCTGATGTGAGTCGTGGGCAGGGGATGGAGAGTGTGGGTGGCAACTTCCTACACATTTGCTGTCTGTTTCTGCCCCCTCCCCACCTCCGCCACCGTGTTATAAAAGAAGCAGTCCATTGATAGTTTTGCTCTGCAATGTATATTGATAGAAGATGTCCCTGGGCACAGCCTGGCAAACTGTATCCTTGGAACTGATGAGTGTTTTCAGTTTTGTTTTGTTTTTTTTCTGGAGTGAATAGGTAGTGTTTGCTTTCCAATGTGTCGTGGCTAAATTTCAGTATTAAAATATTATCTGTCAGTGATTGCAGGATATATTGTGTCTGGAGATGTGTCCTTTTCCTTTGTTCACTTTTAAATTTTGGATTACTTTTATTTTGCATTGAATTATAAAGAACCTTAAAGGAAATAGGTGCCTGATTGTCTTCAGAGGAAGAAATGTCTGCGCTATTTTTTTTAAGTTACTTAGTTACTCAGGACTTCCTTAGCGAAGCACATAAAGTAATGGCGACAACTCAGAAACAGTTCTTACAGCAGCCCTGTGCCCTGACTGTGACAAAGTATTTTCTTGCTGTCTTAAGCTGTAGCATTCAGCATCAGTTTAATTACGCACTCTGGTGTTTCCCTGTTGCTCAACCTTTGGACATTTTCCACAGAGCTCTCATCTTCCTGGGCCCAGAATTTTAATTCTTGGCTCCCGGGAGGAAGTGTGAAAGCTCTGCACGTCCCCATGCTCGTCAGATTAGGCTTACTGTCACCACGACAGGCTGGGTGACAGTGCTGCTTGCAGTCCCCTGACGGCATTGCAGGACTTCAGAGCACTTGCAGAAGCTCAGTAGGGTATGGAATTCCACCTCATCATGATAAAAACCAACTACAAAGTCTTAACCAATATGTAGCGTTTCACAGCTTTCTGCTGGCAAAGTTGGGAGTGGCATGATTTCCCCACCTCACATTGCAGTTTTGCATATTTGGGGTAGAACTTGGCTAGTTATTTTAATAACTCATAGATACTTTCCTGATGTATAAAATAGGACAGTCTCTAGCATACATGATCAAGTTTTGCCATGAAATATCGGGTGATCTACTTAAAAGTTGAATTATAAGAGTTCATTTCTGGGGGACTTCCATGGTGTCCAGTGGCTACGACTTTGCTGTCCCAGTGCAGGGGGCCAGGGTTGAATCCCTGGTCAGGGAACTAGGTCTCACAGGCTGCAGCTACGGGTTCACATGCCCCAGCTGCAGATCCGGCATCTGCAACTAACAAAACACGCAGTGCAGCGAAACAAATAAATAAACATTTTTTAAAAAACGTTCATTTCTGGGAATTCCCTGGTTGTCCAGTGGTTAGGACTCCATACTTCCACTGCAGGGGGCACAGGTTTGATCCCTGATTGGGGAACTATTAATAAGATCCCGGCACCCCAAAAAAGTTCATTTCTTGTAACCCTATGCAATATTTTCTTAGCTGGAATAGGTATTGCAAAATATTCTAATCTCATACAAAAAATCCATTACGAAAGAAAAGTGTATACATTGTGAGATGTCAGTGACTGACCGTACTGTAATTTGTTTGTTGCTTATGAATTTGGATGGGTTAGCTGTTTATGGTTTTCAACAAGGAATTTTTTATCGTAAGGTCTCTGAATAACATCTTGAGATGGCGTGGAAAACAGTTCTTTATTGAGAGTTAACTATTCCATTTTTGAAATGATTCAGACCACTTTCTCATTTCACTCTCCATTGACACGTCAACCCTATCAGGATTTGGGGCGAGGGGTCTGAATAGGGGAGAGAAGGATGAAAACAGCATTCTACCCTCCTCCTGTATCAGTTTCTTTGGCTACTTGTTCAGCCTCTTTTGCTTTTGTAAATTGGAGTAAATTGTTGGCTGAGAAGTGAGAAACTTCTGCCTAAAATATGGTGACTTTTGACTGCATTACTTTCTTATAGTGTTTAAAACTAAATAATAAAAAAATCATGATTTCCCCACTTCACATTGCAATTTTGTATATTTGGGGAGAGAACTTGGCAGTAGTTATTTTAATAATTCATAGATACTTTCCTGATATATACAGTAGAAGGACAGTTTCTAACATACATGAAATATAAGGTGTTCTACTTAAAAGTTGCATTATAAGAGTTCATTTCTGGGGGACTTCCCTGGTGGTCCAGTGGCTACGACTGCTCTCCCAGTGCAGGGGGCCAGGCTTCAATCCCTGGTCAGGGAACTAGGTGCTTGTTTCAGTCATAACCTGTGATGAACAGATGAAGACTTTGTCCACAAGCAAAATCATTTGAGTAAGTACATTTCCTTTGTCTACTTACTATTGTTTTGAAAACTTCCAGTCTTATAGAAGCATGAAAAAGTAATGAAACAAGTGAAATAATTTCTTTTACATCCACAAAATTCCGTAACAATGAAATGTAAAAACATATATATATATACATTCAGAGGTGTGTCTCTGTCTTAGCCCTTCAGCCTTCAATTTGGATAAACACCATTGTATTTTATTTTATGTTGGGATCTCATTAATATGATTTACCACATATACAGTGCTCTGAAAAACAATGGTGCATGTTTCCAGTCAGTGGTGGTACAGGTCCTTCCTAAGGACATTAGCCTGGGTCTGTTTTCTCATTGTGAAAGGAAAGTTCAGGCTTCAGGGGTCTTGAGAATCTCTCTGGCTGCAGTGTTCTGTGAGTCTATGAAATCAGGTAGTATCTGTAAAGAAAAAAGAATTTGTCCTTAGTTAATGATTGTGGGGAAGTTGGGTCAGGAAGATCCCCTGGAGAAGGAAATGGCAACCCACTCCAGTATTCTTGCCTAGAAAATTCCATGGATGGAGGAGCCTGGTGGGCTACAGTCCATGGGGCCGCAAAGAGTTGGACACGACTGAGTGACTTCACTTTCTTTCTTTTCTTTTTGCAGGTGGACACTAGTGAGGTTTTGTTGTGTTTTTTTTGCCTTTGTGTTTATTTGTGAAAAGGAGAAGCTGGGGTTGGGAACTGTAGTGATTTATTAGTAGGCTACTAATGTCAGATACCAAGTCATTTTCACGAATTTTACTCGTTCAGTGAGCAGCTTTTTTCAGTCCACAAAATATTGAGAAGAGAAAGAATAGCAAGTGTCCAGGCAGTTTGAACTCAGTGATGAAAAGGGCTTCAAAGGGGTTAATGTAAGATGTCAGCAAAGAGTAGAGGAGAGGGAGAGGAGGGCATCTAGGAGAGAATAATGTGGAGGTTAAGATCAGAACCTCAGGAGGCCTTAGTTGGGTCGAATTTGGAGTGTCAGGAGGAGGGGCTCTCACCTGCAGATGTCGGGGAGACAACCCCTGAAGGAGCTCCTCCTCAATAGATGGGCATGTGGCACGGGTCAACTTGAAGGGTAATCAGAGGGCAGGTTGTGAAGGGACTTTAAACCTGTTCAGGAGTCTGGACTTTATCCTGAGAGCAGTGGGGAGTCATTGGGGATTTTCTACAGGGAGACCAGTGAGGAGATAAGCAGACATCCTTGGTTGCCCCGTCCTTCCTTTGGCCCTTTACCATTTACAGAGCACTTTAACTAACAACCCTGTTTAAACTCCTCAGTAATCATGTCCATGGACAGAGATTGTCTTCATGTTCTAGACGAGGAAGGTAAGGTTCTGACAGAGTGATAGACTCTTGATCCATCAGCTAAGCAGGTAGAGGAACCAAGACTTGAGCCTTGAACTCAGTTCTGAACCACAGTCTGTCCACAACAACCTGCTCCTCTCAGGATGGGTCCTGAAATTTTCCATGGGACTCAGTGCTCTGTCCGGAGAAGGCAATGGCACCCCACTCCAGTACTCTTGACTGGAAAATCCCATGGACGGAGGAGCCTGGTGGTCTGCAGTCCATGGGGTCGCTAAGAGTTGGACACGACTGAGCGACTTCACTTTCACTTTTCACTTTCATGCATTGGAGAAGGAAATGGCAACCCACTCCAGTGTTCTTGCCTTGAGAATCCCAGGGACCGGGGAGCCTGGTGGGCTGCCGTCCATGGGGTCGCACAGAGTCGGACACAACTGAATCGACTTAGCAGCAGCAATGCTCTGTCACTTAGCCTGTAGTAGCGGTCACTTCCACTGGTCTGTAAGAACTTTGTAAACTGACCAGCAAACCCTTGAGAAATGTGTTGAGTAGAGGGATGAAATCAGCCTCTCCCTGGACGAGGCCCAGTAACAGCTAATGCAAACATGCATCGTGTTGCTTGCTGGCTGTGGAAGGTCAGCAGACTCTGGTTTCAGATTGTCTCCTGGCTTCCCCACCCAGTCCCATAGGAAGCAATCAAATACATACACAACAGAACCAGGGCAAGAGGAGACAGAGTTTAATTATGAATCCAAGTCTTTTGTGGAAAGGAAGCTAATTATATTGAAATCTCAGCATTGCTTCTCCACATGGGGCCAATGGTTTGTTATACTTGTACGTTTGTTGTTGGTCTCAGCTAGACTGTAGAGTGCTAGGAACTGCTGCTTTAATTGTGAGCTTCCTTCCTTTGACAAATTAAATTTAAACTTTACGTTAGCCTCTCCTTTCCTTTTTTTCCAGAGTGAAATTGGCTCTGCTCTGGGTTTTGTTTGTAAAGCTGTGTTTGGCAGTTTTCCTCAGATTCACAGTGACATTGTAGACCAGTCTAACACCTGATTTGTTTGCTGACTCTGGGTCTCTAGAACGCTGTTGTTGAGCCAGAAAGCGGAAAGGTCCAAGCAGCAAAGCTAGTTATACAAAGTCCATTTGCTAAAATGCTGAACTTGCCTCATTGGGGAGGGAGCCCCTGGATCCAAACTTAGCATTTGCATTCTTGCTTTAAAGCAGGGCTGGGGGCCTCCTAGAGGTGGGCCATCAGCATCTGAGAGGAAGAAGTGGCAACGTGGCAGTGGCATTCTTTATGTGACTTGGGGCAAGTCAGCAGCCAGCCTCCCAGGCTTCCTTTTTTCTCCATAAGCAAACAGGGAATGTTGTGCTAGATTCACTCTATAGTCCCTTCCAAAACTCTGATCCTAAGTGGTGACGACGGGCTCACTCACCACTTTTATTCACAAAATGGTAAAAACAGATGTGAAAACTGAAGATGACATTGTATAGGTAAAAAAGAACTTGGACTTTCGAGACAGAGACTCAAATTCAAATCCAGACTCTGCTAATTCCTGTTGAGAGCTTTGAGTGAATTATTTAACCATTTTCCTTATTGATAAAGGAAGAGTACTGCAAGAATTTTGTTTTATTTCGAGAACGAAATGCATTGTTGTGTGCATAATACCTTTGGCACGTGGGAGACAGAAAGGCATGTGTGTGTGACTGTGTGGGTGAACTCAGTCTGAGTTCATTGAAGGTAGGTCCACACAGCTCTGAGAACCTTGGCGATCCATGGGGTTTCAATGTTACAACACTTGCTTTTAATTAATAAGAGCTAATATTTACTTGGCCACCTCATGCGAAGAGTTGACTCATTGGAAAAGACCCTGATGCTGGGAGGGATTGGGGGCAGGAGGAGAGGGGGACGACAGAGGATGACAAGATGGCTGGATGGCATCACTGACTCGATGGACATGAGTTTGAGTGAACTCTGAGAGTTGGTGATGGACAGGGAGGTCTGGCGTGCTGTGATTCATGGGGTCACAAAGAGTCGGACACAACTGAGCGACTGAACTGAGCATATTTACTGAGTGTTTACTATATATCAGGTACAGTTTTAAGCATTTTACATGAATTAACATTTTTCATGGGTTGACCCATTTAATTCTCATAACAGCCTCTCAGGTACATTGTTATTATTTCCGTTTTTCCAAATGAGATCATCGAGGCACAGATGTTAAAGAACATCTCAGGGTCACAGAACTCATAAGTGGTAGAACCAACTTGGATTTGAATCCAGGCCGTTTGGCTCCAGAGTCTGTGGTTTTAAGCCCTAAGCCTTTCTGCCCCATCGGTGACTCAGAAATATTAAAAAAGAAAAAGATTAGCTACCCCTGGTGGCTCAGATAGTAAAGAATCTGCCTGCAATGTGGGAGACCCAGGTTCGATCCCTGGGTTGGGAAGATCTCCTGGAGAAGGAAATGGCAACCCACTCCAATATTCTTGCCTGGAGAAT